>NC_133486.1:16018463-16232031 GCF_025370935.1 Choristoneura fumiferana | reverse complement strand
CACCGACGCATATATGCGTTTCCGGAACTTCGCCCAGTGCCGCTGTCATTATCACTCATACATTTTGAACGCACATGTGCGTCGGTGGCACCTGTGGAAGTCAGGTGGCAGTGAATGCATTAACTAAGGAGGTAAGTTAATTTTATGAAATATAATTTATTGAATCAGGCGTTACTTTGCGGAGGTCCATATCAATGAACTAAAATAATTTCCTTGCTCACCCGCGACCTTACGATAGCTAAGCTTATGCAAAATATGCGTGTTCATGCAGTTCCTCCACCTCCACACTGTAAGAACACACACAAATCACACAAACCCATCTATCACCACCACCACACTACACTGACGCGTTTCGAACATGAGCAGGTAAATTTAGTTTCATCTCCCTTGCTACGGCTTGGATCTAATTTCAGCAATGGTAGTTAATAAAACATGCCTTGACAGTAAATAAATAAAAATCAAGGTAGTTTTGAAGGACGGTTAAAAAAATATTAATAATTTGTGGGTAGTTTTGTTTTGTTTCATAAAACGTTTGTGGGTACTTGGGGAGTTACAGTGACAAGTTAAAACGGTGGTTGTGGTTCGTTAGTCTAACAACTGGTAGCATGGTGTACGGTTGTGTCACTCTGAATATGAGCTCTGATTGAGTTCGAAACGCGTCAGTGTAGTGTGGTGGTGGTGATAGATGGGTTTGTGTGATTTGTGTG
Source organism: Choristoneura fumiferana (assembly GCF_025370935.1). NCBI lineage: Eukaryota > Metazoa > Arthropoda > Insecta > Lepidoptera > Tortricidae > Choristoneura > Choristoneura fumiferana. Next base: position 16,231,324 of record NC_133486.1, on the reverse strand, counting down.
TGTTCTTACAGTGTGGAGGTGGAGGAACTGCATGAACACGCATATTTTGCATAAGCTTAGCTATCGTAAGGTCGCGGGTGAGCAAGGAAATTATTTTAGTTCATTTATTGTTGTAAAGCAAGATAGAGGGCAGCAGTGTAGCCCAGGTTTTGGTTGAGTCTGTGGTGCAATAATAAAACAGTGAACACGGCTATTGAGTTTTTTATATCTTCCTAAAAGTATTAATTAATTACGCTAAAAACGAGATATAACATTGGCGACGAGCGCGAAACGAACTATAAAAGTGTGTAAAAAGAAACAATAAGATCGAATTGTGTCGACATTAACTCCGTGTCTAAAAACAATCACGAAGTTCAGAAAAATGATGGCGCCGGTCGGCGTCGAATAAATGGATTTAATAGCACAACTCATCAAAAAAGGAAAGAAATCATGGATTCAAGAAAAATCTAAGAAAGAACTAATCTATATCGCAAACGAATTAGCTCAAGAAACATTATTCTTGGACACGCATTGCATAAGTGAGGTTAGAACATATTTACGAAAATACATTGATGAGATTACAAAGACAAAACAAAACACCACGAGAGACCAAGAAATTACGGGAACAAATTTCAGCATGGCGTCTATCAGTACTCTTGAAGTGTTCAGTGGTGAGAATTGGAATGCGTATCGGCAACAGTTTGAGTGTTTTGTGCTACTAAACGATATACCAGAAACAAAAAGGGTACCTTTACTTATTACCAAACTGAGTACCAAGGTGTATGAATTATTAACAACTTTATGTGCACCTGAGTCTCCGGTTAGTGAAACATACGAAAACATATGCGAAAAATTAAAGAAATATTACCACCCAGTAAAGAACTACGCCTTACATCAAGCAGAATTTCGGAAAAGATGTCAAAAATCGGATGAAAATATAGAACAATATATTATGGAACTTAAAAAACTGTCCAAAAATTGCGGCTTCAAAAGTTTAGATGATGAAATTAAAGAGAGATTATTGAATGGAAGTTTTTGTGATGCTGTGAAATTTGAGTTGTTAAAAGAGGCAGATAAACCACTAGATTTGTTAGTCAAAATTGGCAAAACAGCAGAGACAGCATATAAGTTGGTGTACACCCATGATAAAGAACATGAACAAACACAAATGTTCAAATTACAAGAAAGAAATTTCTCCCGGAACAAAAATAGTGGTCCACGGCAAAACATAGTGCCGATGAAGAAACAAAATATGACATGTTATTGCTGTGGAAAAAGTGGTCACATGAAAGTAGAATGTTCACTGCGTGAAAAATTTTGTAGTGAATGTGGTATCAAGGGACATATTTATAAAATGTGTCGGAAAAATAAAGAATTTAAAGTGAAAAATGTAAATTTAGTGGAAACTAGCAGTATGAATGACAAAGAGGGTAGTGTGGAAAAAGAGAAGACTTCTCCAGACACTGAAATTTTTGATATATTTTACTTCAGTGACAAGGGAAAAATTCCAGCAGCCACTCTGAAGGTTTCAGTGAATGGAAAAGCCTTAGAATTTGAAGTTGACACTGGTGCAGACGTGAGTACCATTACCTTAGCAGAAAAATTACAATTTTTTCCAGACTTAAAAATGGAACAGCGTAATGTGATATTTACTAACTTTGATCAGTCAACGTCAACACCACTAGGGGTAATTGAAAATTTAACTATCAATTACAAATCTGTAAAAGTAAGTAACCAGAGATTGTACGTGGTTAGGGATGGGTTGCCAAAAATAATTGGAAAAGATTGGCTCTCTTTATTGCAGTTGTGGCCCCCAAGGTTTGAACAAAAAGTTTGTGAAGAAGTAACTAAAGATAAATTAATTAAAAATTTAAAAAAACAATATTTTGAATTATTTGCGCCAGGTATGGGAGATTTTAAAGGAGAGCCAATCCACCTAGAAATGGACCCAAGTGCTAAACCAATATTCATGCCTGTCAGAACTGTTCCATTTGCTTTAAAAGAAAAAGTTAAAAATGAGATTAAGAGATTGGTTGAAAACAAGCGCATTACACCAGTAGAATACTCAGAGTGGGGTACTCCAGTTGTACCAGTTTTAAAATCAGATGGAACAGTTCGTTTGTGTGGTGATTTTCGAATCACAATAAACAAGTTTTTGCAGATCGATCATTACCCGCTACCAACCATTAATGATATTTTAATGAAAATGCAAGGTAATACCTATTTTTGTGAATTAGATTTACAAGAGGCATATTTACAAGCTCCATTAGATGAGGAGTCTCAAAAACTTGTCACTATTGTGTCAGAGGAAGGAATTTACAAATATTTATACTTGCCTTTTGGTGTTAGTACAGGTCCAGGGTCATTTCAAAGGTTAATAACTCAAAAACTGAATGGGTTAGATGTAATTGTATACATTGACAACATATATGTATATGGAAAAACATTATCTGAAACAAATGACAAATTAAAATTGGTTTTGCAAAGACTAAGTGAATCAGGATTAAAATTAAAAATAAATAAGTGCAAATTCTTTGAGGAAAAACTGGATGTTTTTGGATTTGAGGTAAATAAAAGTGGAGTCAAAATTATAAAAAGCAAAATTGAACCATTGTTATCTTTGCCATGCCCAAATAATACAAAAATGTTAAAATCGTTTCTTGGAAAAGTAAACTATTACAATAGATTCTTACAAAACATGGCAATAATATTAAAACCATTGTATGATTGCTTAAAAAAAGATCAGTTTGAATGGACAGAAGAATGTGATTATTCATTTCAAGAAATAAAAAAAGCACTTTCTAACACACCTGCTTTGTCACATTTTGATAAAAATTCAACAATAATATTGACTTGCGACTCTGCAGATTCTGGTGTAGCTGCAGTGTTATCTATAAAAGACCAGAATAATGTAATAAATCCAGTGGCGTTTGCTAGTAAAAAATTGAATGATACCCAGATGAAATACCCAATTTTAGAAAAAGAGGCCTATGCCATTGTTTTTGGAGTCAGTAAATTTTATGAGTTTTTGTTTGGACATAAATTTATCTTACAAACAGATAATGAGGCATTGGCAAAGATTTTGGGGCCCAAGTATGGCATACCAAAAATGGCAGCTCGACGGTTACAATATTGGTCAATTTTTTTAAGTGGTTTTGATTATGAAATTCAACATATAAAATCCAAAAATAATCCTGCTGATTATTTGTCACGAGTGAGTACAAATTGTAACGATGACAGCTGTAAGAGTGCTGATATTAGTAAAAAAAATTTTGAAATGAACACTGTTAATTATGTCAATAAATCTAACTTAGCTACATTGGATTGGAAAACTATTCAGGGGGAATCATGCAAAGATAAAATTTTGTGTGATGTGCTTAGATATAGTAGAGATGGTTGGCCATTGAAAAATGATCTTGGAGATGACTATGAACCATATTTTAAAAGAAAAAATGAAATCTCTGTGGAGAGAGAATGCTTGCTATGGGGGTATAGAGTGATTATACCTAAAACAGTTCAAGAAAAGGTCATGTCTGAATTACATGCTAGTCATTTAGGTATTACCAGGATGAAAGAAATTTCAAGATCATATTTTTGGTGGCCTGGCATGGATGAAAGTATTGAAAATATAACAAAAAATTGTATTATCTGTTTGCAAAACCATAAAAATCCAGAAAAAACTAAATTAACACTGTGGCCGCAACCACCAACAGTTTGGCATAGATTGCATGCAGATTTTCTTGGACCTCTGTACTCAAAAATGTTTTTAGTCGTGATAGATGCATATTCAAAGTGGCCGGAAGCATTTGTTATGGGAAATATCACGGCACAAAAAACAATACAGGTGTTTAAGGGAATTTTTGTTCGATATGGATATCCGTTGCATCTTGTCACTGATAATGGCCCTACATGGACAAGCCAGGAATTTCAATGTTTTTGCAAAAAGGTGGGCTTAAAGCAATCTTTTACTCCAACATATTATCCGGCTACAAATGGATTAGCCGAACGTTTTGTAAACTCTTTTAAATCACATATTATTAAAATTGTGGAGAGTGGTCAAAGCTTAGAATATGCTTGTAATTTGTTCTTATTTGATTACAGATGTACTGTCCATAAGACAACTGGTCAGAGTCCAGCTAAACTAATGTATGGACGAGAATTGAGATGTCGTTTCTCGCTATTGAGGCCCAATCCCGTTAATGATAAAATTGATACTGAACAAGTCAAATTAACCAACAATAGTAAGAACGTGTATAAAACATTTTTGATTGGAGATAAAGTTATGGCCAAAGACCAAAGAAAAAACCATAAAAACTGGTCTCTAGGAAAAATTGTAGACATTTTAGTACCAGGTACTACTTATGTGGTAGAAGTGGATGGACTGCAGTGGAAACGACATGTCAATCAATTACTTGAGTGTGGACAAGATTTAGATGTAATAGATACTTAAGTTTTTTTTTTTGTTTATAACAGCCAAAACTACTCCCCATGGTAGATATTTCTTTTTTTGTTTAGTTATATATATATATTTTTTTTTTTGTAAAGCGGGGGAGAGTGTTGTAAAGCAAGATAGAGGGCAGCAGTGTAGCCCAGGTTTTGGTTGAGTCTGTGGTGCAATAATAAAACAGTGAACACGGCTATTGAGTTTTTTATATCTTCCTAAAAGTATTAATTAATTACGCTAAAAACGAGATATAACAGTTTTTATTCCGAAAAAAAGCACAGTTCCCACGGGATAGCGATAAACCAATCTTAGATAGAGTCGCGGGCAAAAGCAAGAGTGGAAATAAAATAAGCCGGGGAGCATTCAGTATTGTCTAATCTAAATACCTATACATTAAAATGGCTCTATTAAATAACCATAAACATGCAAAAGCAGTAGGACAATAATATGATTTAATTGTACGTCTGATTATAAGTTTTTTTTTTTATTTTCTCGCTTCCTGGGAAAAGGATGTGCGTGTACTTGATCAAAGTTCGTAAATCGAGTCTTTAATCCTCACGACCTTGATGATTGGCAATCTAGCACCGTCCGCTTTAAGCAAAACTTTTTTCCACGCACAACTAAAATGTGGAACCAGCTCAGGGATCTTTAAAAAACAAGCCTATCAGTCTCTCAAAGGGCTGGCAACGCACCTGTGATACTAAATATTAAATATAATGACCCGGATAACTCACGTCCTTAAATCGAGTTTAGCTCGACATGTTTCAATTTAAGGACGTGAGTTATCCGGGTCATTATATTTAATATGAGTGAGTCTCACGGTAGTTTCATGTGCACCTGTGATACCTTTCGTGTTGAAAGGTGTCCATGGGCGATGGTCATTGCTTCCCATCAGGTGACCTTCATGCTCGTTTACCCCCCTTATATAAAAAATTAAATAAAAACCTTTGCAACGCTTAGAATACTAACGTGGGATCGGATCCTACGCAGCAAAAACCAACTTTGATCTCTCGTTAATTGACTGAAATTTAAATAGAGCTAGAAAAGCTGGTATCGAGTCTGTTATCGAATGTTCTTACGGTTAAGATGATAACGTAGTTTCGTCGCGAAGGGTTCGGCGGAGAGATGGGATCGCGCGGAGATGAATGTACCGGAGGAGGACGCGCCGCAGACTCCGCGGCGACGGCGGCGGGCGCGGGGCGGCGGGGCGGGGGAGGGCGCCTCCGGCCGCCAGTCCGCGCCGCGCGACACACGCGGGCACACGTGTCGTACCAGGGTCGAGCGACGCTTGCACGCCGTCGGACGGCTGTTGTTGTGACGACATCGTCGTCTCGTGGCTCCGACGACGCGCGACCCGAGAGTGCGTCGTGCTTGGTCGTTAACAGTCGAGTCGAGCTCGCTGAGCGCGGGGTGTGAGTGATACTGATACGGTGCGGTGTCGGCGGGGATGGTGACATGAGCGACCCGCGGCTGGCGGCGCTGCTGGCGCTGGTGCTGGCGGCGGGGGCGGGGGCGGGGGCGGGGCGGGCGCGGGGGAGGGGGAGGGCGAGGCGTGCGGCGTGCTGCCGGCGGGCTGCGCGTGCGGCGCGGCGGCGGGCGCGGGCGCGGGCTCGCGGCTGGCGTGCCGCGGCGCCGGCCTGCGCCAGCTGCCGCCGCTCACCGCGCGGCTGCTCGAGCTGTGAGTGTCACCGCTGCCCACGCCACTAGTCCACTACTAACGCGTGACGTCCGCGAGTGTAGCGCATATTATCGAAAGCTTAATACATTAGGGAGATGAAAGATTACTCTCGCAGCTCTCATTCACAAAGATAAGCTTTATTGCTGTGACGCTATTTCCAGCGACCCGTATCCATACGTAAGTTCGCATGATCCAATGGTCCACATTCCAGCCCAGATCGACGCTCGGCGCTGAAGGATCTACTCCGCCCCAGATAGAACTATTGTCTCATCTCCGTGTCAGAATCGACCACGCACGCTGCATAGTAAACTAAACTTTATCATAAACGAGTTTATGACGCATTTGATTATTCAACTCGCAGCTCTACCTTGCAAATGAACACGACTGCTACCGACGCTGCCGTCAGTGTACCGTCAGACAGCACAGCAACTAGTTAGGTACAGTTTTAGCGGACATACCTAATCCCACGCATGTTAAATAGTATTATCTAATCATATTCATCATTGGTAGGCTATCTGTGGGTCTGACAAATACGTACCGCGCAGGCAGAGCGTCGCGCGTTGAACTCTTTTGCAGCGAGCGGCGCCGGCGCCGGCGCGTTGTCCACCTGATCGCGGTCGAGAGGAGCTAGAGCGGACCCTGACGCAGGGGGCGGGGGTTGTGAGTCGTAGGGCTACTGCCTGGTGCCCCGTGGCCCCATGTGGGACCGGCAGACGCGCTGGGAGCAAAACACTAAAACCCTACCGTAGAGATACTTATACTAGGAATTCTATCTTTCAAATTGTTCTTGAACTACATGAGCTGAGTAGTGTACGGAGAAGAGAAAGCCGAACATTATAGGAGGTAAGTAATGTTAGAACGATTTTTTATTCCAGTTGTTCATTTTCCAAATTATAAAACCGGCCAAGTGCGAGTCTGACCCGCGTACCGAGAGTTACAAATATCTCTAAAAATAGTACTACGGAACTTTAACAGAGCAAGTGATTACGATTTTTATTTTTTGGAGGACGGGTACGGCAGTACACAAATATAGAAATATATTATAAATAGTGGTGCTGTCATTTATCAGCACAAGCGTATTTGCGCTGCGCTCTACATTTTGCACTTGCACTTGCAACTCCGACTCCGACTCCGACCATAGCATAGCCGCGGGCGGTGGCAGGATTTGGTTTGACTTTGGGTTATAAGAACAATAAACAACTTCTGTACCGCACTGTTGCTGTTTATGTACCTGCATACATTTTTGACACATTTACTTATATGTTTTAACTAGCCAGTTGCCCGCAACTCCGTCCGCGTAGAATTCATTTATCGCTATCACGCGGGAAATATGCAATTTTTCGCAATAAAAACTGTCCTTCCGCGGACTCAAACTACTTGTATACCGGTTTAGATGTGATGAGGTAACAAACAGACTACAAACTTTCGCATTTATAATATTAGAGGGATTAAAGATTGAGGGTACTTAAGTACCGTGAAGTACTCGCTTCACTCGGTTGTATTTCTTAATCGTTTAATTGAAATTGAATAAACTTTAAAAATAAAACGAAAACTTACTGTTATTTGAGTTGTTATTGTGAAAACGATAAGTGATCTCACGCGATTATTTCTAAACTACTTACTTATAGCTTATAGTGTACAAGATATCGAAAAACTGGTTGCTGATCCTGAAAGTGCTACACGAGATAAAATTATTTATGGAAAACATTGGTTTTAGGCTTTAAGTACTTGCTATGGTATTATCAAGAGATGAGTGTACCAAGTGGCCGCGGCCGTACTGAATGTATGGAAGGTTTTTTATTCTGTAACCTATTATTGATACCGGTTGGTAGGGCTCGTGAAGCACTTGTTTTTCAGTTTTTCGATATCTTGTAAAGTTTAGAAATAATCGAGTGAGATCAATTATCGTTTCCACCCGGGGACGTATCTGAAAAAAATAATAATAATGGAAAATTAATATATCTAATGTTAAAAAGTCGACGGTCTAAATGTCGAAAGTAGGTTAGGTTAGGTTCGATATTTTGACTGTCGATATTTTAACCATCGATGTTTACATTTTCGATTTTCAGGTATATTCCTTTCACCCTGTATAAATAAAAAGTAAAATAAGAAAACTAAGTCGCGTCCGAGACCTAGACTCAAACTCTAGAGCAGAGCGTTAACGAGGCCACTCCATACCGCCACCGCCGAGCCACTACACTGATGTCAGAGCTAAATATCTAGTAGAAGATCCGAACTTTAAAAAATCTGCACCGGTCTGACAATAGAATGGAATGTATTTTACAATAAACTTGCTTTTGCCCGCGGCTTTACTCGCGTTGAATTTGGGGTAACATACATTTATTTTCTGTTTTAGACAGATGGTGCAAATTTTTGAATTGAAAAATCAACTTACGTAAGTAATCATAATTCGTACCAACTTTGAAACCCTATTTCGCTGATTCGGGGGTAGAATTTTGGAAACCGTTAAAGTACTACGCGTTTCTTTTGCCCGCGACTTCAAACACGATATAGGATTATATCCCGAGAAATTGTAAAGTTCCCGCGGGATATGAATTATTGTTATGATCTATTTTAATATTCTTTATTTGTCGATAAGAGACACATTGTAGCTTCCTATTATTACTAAATTTATTATAAAATACATTTTATTCAATGATCAGACCGGTGCAGATTTTTTCAAGTTCGGATCCTTAGACCAATCGAAATTACCGATTATATCGCACGTAAAATGTTTAAACCATTATAATTCGAAAACAACTGTTTTCCCAGAGACAAGACTAAGCTAGATATATGTATTCAGATCGATTGTACACCCCTGAATGTCCCTACTAGCAGACGTTAACATTGTTGGAGACGTTTCCGAGATGCACGATATAAATAAATGTTTATACAAGAATAGGTCGTTCAAAGGTATAAAAAGGTATAAAAAGACTTTGAAATCATTCAATATCTGGTTTCTCGTCCGTCATCGTCACATTCGTCACCAAAGTTCAACATCAAGCACGTAACATTAGTGAACATCCTGAGTCAGCTCAGCAAGCTGTCGGCTGCGTCGCCGCGACATGAATTTGTTTGCAGTTAGCAGTACTTATAAATATTTTCCTCGTATCGGCCGCGGCGCGGGCTGGAGCCGCCACGACCACGATAGTGCGCTCCCCGGGGAGGAGCCGGGCGGGGCGGGGGGGGGGCGTTGGCACTGACTAGCAGCGCCCGCCGGGACCCGCGCGACGCGCGACCGACTTCTGAACAAATGCTACAATTTATTTACAACTCTATAACGATGTTTGTTTCTCGCCTTAACACTGCATTAACACGATTAGTGTTTCCGTGTTGCCGGCCGGCGGCGCGCGGGGCGTTTGTTCATCGTAATCAGCAGTTAATTTAACTAATCGTTTGATTTACGAGCCGGCGCCGATCGCAGCGGTGCTCCACCGCCCCGCGCGGCCGCCGCCACGTTGTTCTCGGTCACTGACCAGGAGCGTCGACAGACGAAGAAAAAATCTGATAATTCCTGTAACCGCAGCTATAAATTGATATTAGCTGCTTATAAACGATACCCTGCGTCTGGAAGCGGCGGCGGGCGGCGCGGGGCGCGGGGCGCGGAGCAAACAGAGTGCGCGTGATTTATGGCGCCGCGCGGGGGATATTTATTAACGCGGGACCGCGCCGCCGACGGGATGTTATTAACACCTCGGCACACAAGCCACCACGACTAGCTAGCTCGGCCAACGCGTGGTGCGCCGCGGGTGCAGCGCGTGCTGGCTGCAGCCCCGCAGCGACCGGCGGCTGCAGGACGCACTATTTATAGCCGCTCGGCGCTCCGCTCCGCCGCGCCGCTGCCGCTCCGCTCCGCCCGCGCCCGGCGCCGAGGCCGCCCTTCACGTTGGCCCTCGGTACTAAAAGCGTCTCTATAATTGGACTCCAATAATTGCGGGGCCGAAGGTTCCCAGTAACGACTCGCAGCCTTGTTTGCTCTGCACTATCGCATTGAGAAATAAAAGCACTATCAGCTAGACACATATTTGAATTTTGAATTAAGTAAGTACCTACTTTTCGTACAATAGGCTGAAACATTATTGCGCAAAACAGTTCTTAGCTAAAAAGTAAGGTAAAATAATAGTTAAATGGTACGACTCTATTATTTGAGGACGCTCGTTTTAGGCGTCAGCGAAATAACATAAAATATGGATCCAGAAAAACAGGAAGTCAAGACATTTAGAAATGTCCTAAAAAGTGATCTGAAATTGCCTCCATCAGCTAAAGTAACAGCGCACATTAAATCCCCGAATTTGGCCCAGACATTTCTTATACAATATCCATATTGTATTAAACTAAAGGCCCATGTTCCTAAGTTGCTGTCAACAAATTGCTGGCAAAACTTTTGTCTACATATGTTGACAATATCACGCTTGACTGACGAGCATAACTTTTTGTCACTTCGTAAGTAAACATAATTGATCAGCCGTTGCAACAATGTTGATCCACGGATACGTGGTTTGTACCTAGCTGGTGCCGGGCGGCGAGCGGCGGGCGGTGGTCGTTTATCTCCGCGCCGCGCTCGTCCATCACCAGCGCGGCAGGAATCCAGCGATCTAGTTCGCGTCAACTTCAAAGCAGAGCCACTCGACGTGCCGTTTAACATCGCACGTCAAGAGACGGCTATTTCGGAACAGTTAATGGGTGAAGTCGTCGCATGAAGGATACAGAGCGCGGCGCGGGCGCGTGCGGCTGACGCGAGATGAGCGATAAGGGTGACGCGAGGAGCGGTGAAGTATGACCCGCTGTCTGGAGGCGGACTAATAGTGCCTGTGCCGACACATAAGGACCGCTATATTTTTTACCAAAGGTTACAAAGTCGTTCACGCCACACTCGTTCATGCCACTATGCGTGCAAACAAAAATATATTTACTTAGCGTGATTCGATGAGTGCGCATACGAGTCGGCAGGGCTACTACGAAACTTCGTGTCGTGCGGTCCCTCTGGCACTTATAATAAGTATTTAATACGAGAGCGAGAGGGACGGTACGATTCGAACTTCGAGTTTCGAGTTTCGTAGTAGCTCTGCGGATGCGTGCGGTTGTACCTTCAGTTCAGTACACAGCTGCGTTCTCGTTCTCGAGCTGCAAGTGTTACGTCGTAATTCATAGCCATTCATAAAGTAAAGCGCTGCCTTGGAGCGGGGCGAGGGGGGGGGCGCCGGCCGACAATGAACCAAGACGACTGAAACCATTCAAATGATTATATTACGAACAATTCGGTTTTCGTACGACTGGACGAGCGAGTGTTCGCGATCGGAAGTAGGTTCGTCTGCGTGCACACCGGAGCCCGGAGCCGGAGGGGAGGAGGTACTTCAGTTAGTGAGACAGCGTTATCTCACTAATATTGGCGATAACGTGAAGTGTTCCTCGCCTGGCGCGCGCCTGTACTTTGTGCAGCGGCAGCAGCCTCGCCTGACGCGCGCCTGTACTTTTTGCTTGTAATTCGTTTAATTTTTTCGCCTGTAGAGCCAAATCTAGCATTCAGTTAATAATAAATACATTAAATCACTAGTTACTTACATTTCAATTTTCAATAACTGCACGCAATAACATTGTGCCACTTTTTGTTAGGGTTCCGTATTCTAAAAGCGACAAACGGAACCCTATTTTGTTGCTTAGCTGTCCATCGGTCTGTCTGTCTGTATCAAAGCGCTGTAACTTGATACGTAATGATGTATAACATAACATTATGTTATCAAAAATAATCAATACCTACCTACCTATTATTTTTTAATTAAATTTTTAAATAATTTATTGAATCAGGCGTTACTTTGCGGAGGTCCATATCAATGAACTAAAATAATTTCCTTGCTCACCCGCGACCATACGATAGCTAAGCTTATGCAAAATATGCGAAATATGCGTGTGATCTTACAGTGTGGAGGTGGAGGAACTGCATGAACACGCATATTTTGCATAAGCTTAGCTATCGTATGGTCGCGGGTGAGCAAGGAAATTATTTTAGTTCATTAATTTTTAAAGTTTAAATGTTTTCACACAAGATCGACTTTGTCGCCGCTATGACAAGAAAAAACAAAATAATATTAATTAAAATAATTATAGAGGATCCCCATACAAGAAACGAACCTACTTAATTTTTTTTAATTTAATTTACAATGTTTTCCACAAAACTGACTAAAGCTTGATTGGTTTTTGATATTTATGGGCATGCGGTATATTTATTGTTACATATGTATCTATGTGTGTGTGGCTGCGCCCACCACGACTCGTACAACAGATGTAATAAACAGTGCATTGCCAGCTACCGGTTGTTTTGCTTGTCTCCTGCACACCGACGTATCATTTATACTGTGATTTTTCCGGGATAAAAAGTAGCCTATGTCACTCTCTGGCCCATAAACTATCTCTATGCCAAAAATCACTTCGAGCCGTCGCTTCGCTTTGACGTGAAAGACGGACAAACATACAAACACAAACACTTTCGCATTTATAATATTAGTATGGATTATCATTCCGAGTTTGATTGAAGTGTTAAGTACGTTTAAATGTAACAGAAATAGAACGAAAACAAAAAATCAACGTCTCAACATGTATAAGAAGCTAGATTATTTACGGCTGTATTTTATGAACTTACAGGTATTTAGACCTAGTCAGATTGACTTTTTAAAGATATACATACGTACGTAGTCCTCGGTGCACGGGTCTGACACGCACTTGGCTGCTCTTTTTACTTACTATCTATCTATCAACACATATGTACCTATAATCAGTGCAGTTCTATGGTACCTAGTGCGACGGGCACGTATTTGAATATTGAAATTTAAAATATCTGAGGTTAAAACGTCTCAAAATATCGAAAATCAGAATGTCGAACGATCATAAGGTCGAAATTCAAAATGTCGGAAGTATAATTTATCGAACGGTACAATTATCGAATGCTAAAATTTCGAAAATCCTAATATCGACGTATAAAATATCGAAAATTGAAATTTCGAGCGATTCTAAGGTCGAATTTCTAAATATCGAATGTCCATAATACCGAAGGGTACAATACTCGATTACTGATACGAAATTTAACTTTGGCACTCGCCGGCCGCTCCCGCGGCACGCTCGCTTCGCTCGCTCGGCTCGTGCTTGTTTTGGCCACAGTTGAACCTAACACGCTCCTCCTCGCTATGCTCGTCGTCGCACCTTAACTTTTCGGTTGAATTAATCAGACTTCAGTTTTAAATCTAGGTACTAAGTGATCTAATCTAAAAATTAGGTGCGACGACGAGCGCAGCGAGGAGAAGCGGTTAGGTTCAACCGTGACCAAAACCAGCACGAGCCGAGCGAGCGAAGCGAGCGTGCCTCGTAAGCGGCCGGCGAGTGCCAGAATCGAGTTCTATGCATTTTTCTTGATATTAAATATACTTCGCTATTTCAATTTTCGATATTTTAGCCGTTCGATATTTTGGTTTTAGGAATTCCAGACGTCGATTATAATGACAGTAATTATTTAGATCATTCGATATTTTGATTTTCGATATTTTGACCGTCGACGTTTTAGCTTTAGATATTTTAAATTTCGATATTCAAATACGTGCCCAGTACAAGACATAAAGGTAAGTACTCCTAGCACCATGTCGCATTATAATCATTGTAGAGAGGGAACGAACGCGACAGAATGAAGAAGAAAAGTTTTAATGAAAACAAGTCTCAATGAAACGTAATTTACGCCGCGTGAATGCAAGTATCACCGCCGCCATGTTTTCATTCACAAGTTTCAGTGTCGGCGCGCGTCGTTAGCGTAATGTAATGACACAAGCTGGGAGCGAGAGCGCGTTACGGCATCGATTTAAAGTTTACATGGAAATGCAACCGACGTGGGTTGGGATGGGAACGGTCGAGATCGAGATACATCTCGTGCGGTCGAGATGAGCCGCGGGCGGCGGGCGGCGGGCGACGACCGCCGGCCGCAGACGCTGGACCCATCGACCCAGGACAACACGAGTACGCGCCCATCGATACTTTTCTGCGTCTAATGCTCATGACCTCCAAAACAACCGAACTAAATACAATTTCAAATTCAGAATTTCAAAATTCGCTTGTCTCTTTACCCATGTCACGGGGCAACTAACGCGTGTAAAAGTTGTGACGGCTAACACTTAATATTTTACTTATGCGTGACATGACGAATACTTATTATTGGAATATTATTAAATGCACATAAAATAAATAATTGCCTATCAATTTATTCCCATCATTTATATGCATTTGTACATGAATTAAATTATTTCAATACAAATAAACTAAATGTTTAGCACAACTAGTACTGCAGATATTTCGAAAATATAGCTACATCAACACAAACTATACAAAAATACTACAATCACATCAAAAATACTGACTGCACAGCAAAAATATTGGCTCCACAGTAAATTAACTAGAGCGTGCGTAGATGATACTCATTTTCATAGCAAAATAACTTTTACTGTCAGTTTGGCACCGGAAAATTAGGGACGGACGACGAGCGGAGCGAGAAGGAGCGTTAGGTACAATTGCGACCACAACGCGCGAGCCGGGCGAGCAAAGCGAGCGCGCCACGGTAGCGAAGCGCCAAAACCTTATTTATTTAGGAAATAATTTGGGCCCTAATAGTGCTGGTTATGTAAAAAGTATATACATTTGATGTGCAAAAATAGCAGCTATACTTATTTAAAAAAAGAGGTACAAGCCGCACAAGGTATGATGTGCGTTAGTCATTATTATATAGCTGTGCAATAATAAAAATGCTTTACTTTAAGATAAATAGCGGTACGCCAAGAATATAAGTTGCAGTTTATTACGTAATATTTTGAGTGGAGTATTTTGCTGTGCAATCAGTAATTCTGATGTGAATTCGGATTTTTTTGATGTGCGTTTAAATACTCCCCCTTATTATTTAGGTGTACGTAATTGAATTAGTAAGTCGTCTCGTTTGCAGTGGAATAGCGGCTGTGCTTTTTACAAACTTTTATTTATTTATCTGCGGCGTTCGATTGACCACTTGGAACGTGTTCGCTGGCGCTACGGCGCTACGGCCTCGGCCTCGGCCTCGAAGTGTTATGCAACTTGCGCGATTTTTCTTGCACTTATCTAAATTAGGCTTTTAGTAATGCACAAGTTGTGATTTGATTATTTGAACCTTTTCCTGGGATCCGATTGAGCTGAAAATTGGTATACTCACGTTGGTAAATTTATGTAAATCTGGCAACAATGCAATAATTTGAAAGTGAAGTGGTCCAGGATCGTCTCCACAAAACGGAACTCTTCAACGGTTAATGGCACGCATGTACATACGCACGAGGTACGCATGTGTAGTTTAGGTGACAATTCAAGTACAGTCAGCAAAAAAAGTCTTGTATTAAAAGTTTTAATACAAGACTAAGTATTTAAAAGTGCAATTTTTAACAAAAGCTTAAATCTTGCTAGAATTAATGTCACGATACTTTGATATGGATATGTAGGTAGTTGGGAATGAAAGGTTCTTGTGGGAATACTCGTGAAAGTTACAACTTTACGATGCTTAGTTATTTCTCCGGGATTCACCAGCAGTCGTGGGGCAGCCCAGCGCGGCCCGCGGGCGTGGGGCGGCTGGGGCCGCAGGGCCGCGGGCCGCGTGTCGCGCGGGCAGTGCGGGATCAATCGCCGCGGCCGATACTATCGCGGCAAGCAAATTAAATCCGCTGTGAATGAACCTCGCGGGTGTCGCGGGGCGGAGGGGGGAGGGGGGAGGGGGAGGAGGGTGATGATGGATGGCGCCAATAACGAGGCGCGCGGCGCGACCCGCGGCAGCGCCGCGCGCGGGTTCCGCACACAAACCAACAACTTTTAGTTTCACAATATTATGTATGCCCCATGTATTATCACATAGGACAGGACATCTGTTTCCGTATGTGGAAACATATTCTAATAATAGTAAAAATTGCGACTGTGATACCTACCTACCTACTTGGCACGGATGCAAATGATGTACCTACCCTACTATGTCGTGCCAGCGACCGGCTCAGTGCGGGCGTAGCCAAGTAACGTTCACCTGGAGAGCACAGCCTCGACACTGCGGGCCAGGGCCCAGGGCCAGCACGACGGGCTGCACTCCAACTGCAACGCAACCGCAACTGCCGACTGCATGCACATTTTTCATTGCCGCCGGGCGCCGGCACAAACTGCACGCAAACTACACGCTGGCTGCAATTGAATTGTTTGGGCAAAAACGCTCACATTGCAGTTGGAATGCAGTCCGTCTGTTTTTTTTTGTTAATGCCCTATACATGACACCTTGCTGTCACTTTTATTGCTAATGACATTAAGCCATCGATATATATCTACTAAGAATATAAGTCAATGCATTAAGCAAAGGTGACAAAATTACTAGGACAGCGACCAGCACTAAGACGTCTACTTTATTAGTCTACAAGTCTACAGTATTACAGTCATCTGCGGGGCTACTCCGAAATTCGAAAATAAAAGTTTTTGTCGTTATGTCCCTCTGACACTCATACTATTAATACGAGAGTGAGAAGGACGGTACGATACAATCTTCGATTTTCGAATTTCAGAGTAGGCCATCTGCATTAATATCTGCCAAAGCGAAGCGTGTAATAATATCTGACACGTCGAACCGGCCGTAGAAATAGAGTCGTATCAGATGCTTATGCAGGTTTTGTTGTGTCAGATATTGGTGCTGGTGACTGTACACGTACACGCCTATTTATGCTTGCGTTACAATTAGAGATGTAACGAATATGAATACAATACCTATTCGTATTCGCTGAATATCAGGATGGAATCCGTAGAGAAAACGTTCGGCTTTTGTCATCAATTTGTCGCTGGCGCTTTGCACCCGGCTGCGCTGCGCACGCACAAGCAATGTGTTTATCTGTGTAATGCTGGCTAACCGATTTTTTTTATTTTGCAAAAACCGCTTCTCCCCCATCGTAAACTAAACAAAGAGGCGTTGCAACTGCAACCAGCCAGACTCTTTTGAGAAAGACAATGTACTTATTACGATCCCGTCCTGTGTTTTGCACATCCGTGCAATTTTGTTATGGAGTAAATCGTAGTACATAATGTTTTGTAGAAGTTGCGTAGGTTGTAAAAGGACACGTCGGTCTCTGTATCAGCGAGAGCCAGCGCCCCCCCCCCCCCCGCGAGCACTATGCCGCGCCGCGGCCGCAGCCGTCAGCGGTCGCTTAGCGGCGGCTTTACGACCGCCGGCGCGTCTGCCGCCGACGCCGTTACAATTAAAGCTCTACGACTTTTACGAGCTAACGACCGACTCAGTGCACTCAATAGTCGTAAATCGTCATTCCCCTCCCCCTTTCCCCTGTCGAGTCCCGCGGGAAGCGCTATAGAACGCCTCAGATCCAATCGCCCAACTTCTCAGATTGGCACTCGAGTTAGTCCGTTAATGAGACTTGGACAAGTTTTTCGCTTTTGTTCTTAATGGTTTTTACTAATTAATGTGCCTTTGACCTTTTTAAAGAAAATTTAAACCGAGCGTGAGACAGTGAGAAAGCGAAAGCCTCTTAAAGGTGATGTAATGTAACCGCCGCTCCAGTCCAGTACTTTTTGCAACTTTATACAGAAATGGAGACATAGGTAGAGTCATTTATTAGTTTTATGATTCAGCTAAGCCCTGCTTCCTGACTATATGTTTGAATATGTCGTTTGTCGCAGGGACGTGTCGCACAACAACATCACGACGCTGCCGCGCGACGCGCTCCAGCCCGCCGCCGAGCTGCGCGACCTGTGAGTGCACGCACACAGCTGCAGAACACACCACATGCTTAGCTTATACACTGCGTATACTAAACAAATGCTCTTCTACGGATTCAGTTGTACTTATATATTTGGCAACGAGTACACAGAAACACACAAACAGAAGGATAGAACATGATAACTAAATGGATGCGTTATTGTTCCGAGTGGATCGTATTCTGTAAGTAAACAAACTATTTTCGGAGACTACTCGGTATTTACAATTCGACTTCCCTGTGCCGATTGTCTGAATAAACTCAGCACAGACCGTAGCAAGCAAGGGGGGAACAGAGAAACGATTTTAATTTAATGGTTGTGCAAATATTATGGTGATTTGCGTGGGAACGTTAGTATAGTTGTGTCGGTCGTATGTACGATACCGAGCGTGGCCACAGTGAGCCCACGGCCCACGGCCCACGGCCTACGGGCTGCGCAGTGCGGCGCCGGCACCGCCTGCCGGTAATGACCCTTGATTGGATAGTTTTATTTCGATTCGCTACACTAAACGCAAGAAGTTACTCGCCCCTAGACGCAGTAAAACTAAGTACTAAAGTAAATAGAGCCGTTTGGCGGAGCTCGTCTGGCTCGCGGCGGGACTTTAGCGCAGGCTTCACCGGGCGACACACGAAAACCTTTCAGACGATAACACAATACGAGTAAATAGGTTTATTTAAATGTATGGACATCCCATAACGAACAATTTCTAGTGCTTATAGGGCGTGCGTCTGTCACTCTGAAAATCCTTGAAAAAGCGTTCGTAAAGAGTAAATATTGTGTTATCGTGTCTTCTTATCGGCAGAAAACTATATAAAACTTAAATTAAAATTATTTCGACTAGGAATCAATTTACACCGACACAACATTTTTCGTTAGTAGAGAATGAAATCAAAAATGCAACGTCGTTGCGTCTCGCTCGATTTGAACTGCTCATATAGTATCAAAATTAATATACTATACTCGTACTTTCCTTGTATTTCAAAAGCAAGTTGGAATATTATTTGTACAAATGTGACTGCAAAAATCGGCCTTCTAGTGCCTTCTCACAGTCGGCGATTGTACCTAATTTACGAGCGCCACGCGCCGGCTGACATTCGCCCTTTGACCCTCGCCGCGGTCCGAGTTCACACCAACGAGCGCCACCCAGACAGTGCGGCTGTAAACTCGCTAACCAGTAGAGTGGCGTCGCCGACGCGGCATCCGCAAAGACCTTTTGCAGTTGTCAGCTAGAACGTGTTCGTCGATGACGCAAGGCAAAATTTTCTCAGAAAGCCACATTGACGTTTTCGGTGCGCATCTACTCTCACAATTTTCGCAAATCATAATGTAATGCTGTCATAACTTTTGTTCTTCATTTTTTTTTCCCCTAGAAACCATTATTTTTTTATTAAATTATTTTAGAAGATCTGTTTTATAGCAATTTTGAACAATTAATAGACTCAGAGAAAAACAATACATTATGACAAACATTACATTATTATGAATTGTGACAATTAGCCACCTAATGGCGTCATTATTGAGCGCATTATGTTAAGGTCTGTTACAATCAACAATAAGTGCTAGTTGGCAGTTAGTTCAGGTTAGCTCACTCTAACATGCGCAGTTTGCGTGCGGCTCTGCCATACAAAATTCAATTCATTCATTTATTGCTTGCAATCTATGTAGATGTTATAATTAAAGATGATGATGATGTTAGATGTTATTAGTTGTTTGTTGGTGTTAGATATTAAAATGCGTGATAATTGAATCGATATGCAAATGTGTGGCCCAGGGGGCGGTGCGGGGGTGGACGTGGGTTATTTGTTGGTGACGGTGCGGCGTGTGCGCAGGAACCTGTCGGCGAACCGGCTGGAGTCTGTGTCGGCGGGCGCGCTGGCGGGCGAGGACGCTGCGGAGGGCGGCGAGGGGGGCGCGCGGCTGGCGCGGCTGGCGCTGGACGGCTGCGGGCTGGCCGCGCTGCCGGCGCACGCGCTGCGTCGCCTGCACCACCTGCACTACCTGTCAGTGTCAACTGTCGCGTCACGCGAGCTGAGCTAGCGGAGAGGCTCGTGCTATAACCAGCCGGTCGTCACCGTATGCCTCCTGTCTCGAAGTGTGCATAAAGGCTCGTCGGTCGATATAAAGCATGCGAGATGACGACCAATGACAATGAGGCTAATATCAACCAACCAACTCGTACCAACTGGTCTATGTATGGTTTGCGACCCTCTCCTAAGCTAAGCTCACTTTAGATTTTATAGAATTTACCCTTTAGTCAGAATAGTCATTTTACGCATTAAAAGTCATTGAGTTCAAATGGAAAATCTACAATACGGTATTTGACTATTTTGTACATGTTTTATAAATTAAAACTACACAATGCCTGTTATCGAATAGAAAAACAATTTTTAATCTACCTTTACAAAGAACAAAGTTATAAAGGTTTGAAATTCAAGATTAGACAGAGAATGACATACTGGCAAGTGACGTCACACGCCAGTACCGCCATACTTGCTGCATAGAGAAAAGCGTTTGAGAAAGAGACAGGTATATAGATTTTTCAAAAAATCACCATAAATCCAATTTTCAACCGATTTAAATTTCCTCTTCGCTAAACACTATCTGTATATCTATATTTTCATGATAATATTAAGATATGGCAAAATCTGGAGTAGTCAAATACCGTATTCAAAATTATACGTCAATCTGAATATGACAGTTTAAAATAATATCAACATGGAAAACTGTCCCTCCTGAATATCACAAATGGGACATCTTTTCTATTACGTAGTACTCAGAAAAAATACCATTTGTATATGTACCTAAGTATATTCCATCTGAAATATTTCGTTTAGAACCTATTCCGTTTTAGTTCTAATTCAGACTACATTCACTTTTTGTTTATTTAATTTTGATCCTAGTATTAGATTCTAGCTATAATAGTGTAAATTAAATCGGGCTTCCATTAATTTACAACGAAAAACATCTGGTTATAAGTATTATGTTATTCTATCTATTCTGAAGTTTCAGCACAATTACAGTTTGATAAAATTCATATTGGACCGAATTCAAAATAGTAAATTATTAATGTGGACAATTTTCCACTTGAACTGAATGAAAGTAAATCATTGTTAAGTGTATGATTTCATTTTTAAATGACAGCACTAAAAGTGAAAAACACGCCGAGCCAGCTTGTAGCATAAAACTAATAGAATTTATTATAATTGGAACCTCTCTCGTCTGAACTACCTTTTATATACTGTTGCAGATTCATTTGCGAAGTCAAGTTGTGAATTTTACGTAGTGGCAATTAACCTTTTGCAGCCAGAGGCCTTATTGCCTTACGTTTGTGATGGTCGCGATCGCAATCAAATAAGGCCTCAGTTTTCCGGCTCCGGCTCCGGCGTCTTACGTCAAAAGTCCCTTAACTTTGATTTGACGCTAGAGAAGCTCCCGCCCTAGCTCTTATTACTTGCGCCGGTATATGTACTATACTATACTCGTCGTAGTTAGAACGCTCGTCCTTTTGTATTACTACAATTGAGTTCAGTTTGTTTTTGATGCAAACGCGTTTATGTGTTTGTCAGTATGATTTATCCCTGTCCGGCCGCGGCGGATCGCGTCGTGAGCGCGGTTTGATAAATCGATTATAAATTATTCATGGGCAGCTGACGCAGCCCCGCGCGCCGGGATCGCACGACGCGACGCCTCTCTAATAACATTCAAATTAGGCTTCTTCCCTTCCACGAAAAACCTTTTTTTATTATCAGCCACCTCCTATCCGTTTTATACCTACTTATGCAAAACTATATTTCTACAATCTCCAATACGTAAGTGACTAATCAATGCCGCCGTTGCGTAGGTAAATAGATAACGTGCAGTAAATACTAAATGTGCAGCAAGCCGGCGGCCTCGGTTCAGTTTCGGCGCGAATGGTCGCTCGGCGCGGCCGGCGCGGCGCGGCGTGCGGACCGTCGCCGGCGCCGCTCGCCCCCGCGCCTCTTCTTCTTTGATAATAATTTTCCAGGCGAGTGCAAGTGATAGAAACTGTTGACGCAACGAGGCGGACCGCCGGAGCCCCGCATCATCTCGCTTGACACATTTCGGACACGGTCTCTGATAATTTACGTGGGAGATAATTTAAATGGCAATAAAATGGAACTCCAGGAAAACATGATTATGCTGCTTAGTTTCGGGAAGGGACCCAAATTACGGCGCGGCGGGCTCCACCGAACGTAATTAACGAGCCGACAATCCGTTTAGCGAAACAAATCGAGAGCCTCCCCGCAGCGTTGTCGCGGAGCTGTTTGCCGAATGATTTAATTATACGGGCCCGCGCCCTGATTAGCGCGAGCGCTGGGAAGCTACGCGGACTGCTGTTGAGTGAGGCGTACGTCTTATTACGATTCATGCAGCCGCCAAGCAATGAATGTAGCTACGTGGCCTCAGCCCGAGACGCGCCTCGCATCGCCCGCGGCGACGGCCTCGCCCGGCCCGGCGAGCTCCTCCGGCGCGCACTGCGGTTGCGAAACCGGGGACCATCCCGACTGGTTTGCATCAAGGAGAGGAAGTCGTTTGTCACTTTTATCACGCGCCAAATACTTGCGCCAGCCGAAATATTAAATCCCGCGAATTAGAGAGCGGTGCGACGAGCTCGTACGTTCTCAAGAATCGTGAAACCGGTGCCGCGCCGCGACTCGCTCCTTAAACGCCGGCCGCGGGCGCTTTCCGCCCCGAAACCTGATAACTTTCTTAATAACGCCTAATTTTATTAATTTTGCGAGAGCTCACCTTTCTCGCTAATATCGGACCCTCAATTTTAATCGCGTCAGTTTTAATTACGACGAAGTTGCGAAATTATAATTTTAGCAGAGGCAGGGTAATAAATGAGTTAATTAGTGAGCGCTGTTAGATTGTCTGAACAGGTCTGAACTGTATTTAGATAACTAGGGAAATGTATTTAGATAGAATGGCAGGCAGAAGAGGTTCCGTTCACATCAGAAGAAGGAAATCTAAAGTGCCAGGTGGGGTGACGCACGTAAGTTGTAAGTTCCCTTACCGGTGGCTCGGCGAGCTTTTTCGCTCGTGTGTCGCTCTTAACTAGCGTGATACACTCGAGTGATCCTGTACCACTACCATGAGTTTACAGTGACCGTACCTACTCGACCGTACTCCATACAAATAATTTATGCCGTCGCTATCGAGTACGGTCACTGCAGTAAACTCATGGTAGTGGTACTCGCCAAATCACCAAGGCGCGGCGTCGTTACGCGTAGTAACAGTGACGGCGTCGGAGTGTGGACGGTGCCGTTACGGAACATCACAAGATGCAGATTATAGGATGCGTGAGAGCGTTTCAACAGTCTCTTTTTGTGTAAAATTGGCCGGATATTCTGATACTTTTTTTTAGTTATCTGGTAGAAATACACGAACTCCAACAAATACTCAATCGAAAACTATTTACATCAAAATCTGCAGCCAATTCGTAAGGACTAAAAAATGAGGCAGTCGAAACACCGTAAAGTGCTCGGCACCGAGTGTCCGCATGCAACGTGGGCTCCGGCGCCGCGCCCTGACCGAGCGTGTCCCGCTCCGCTCCCTTAGGTCGGCGGCGGACAACTCGCTGGCGGCGCTGCCGGCGGGCGCGCTGGCGGGGCTGCGCGCGCTGCGCGTGCTGCGGCTGGCGCGCAACCGGCTGCGCGCGCCGCCCGCCGCCGCGCTGGAGCACTGTCGCCACCTGGACCACCTGTAAGTGCGTTGGCCCTCACGTGCGTGCCACGTGGCTCTCGTTTGTACCTACTATCCCACGAGTCCCATGCATGCACGATACATCGATTGATAACGCTTTAATCAGTTGTCAAAATGGATTCCTCCTTAGAGTTTTGTACGGCAGTATTAGCCAGGTGTGCTGTCACTTTGTTTGTCCTGTTATTTATTTACCGGCCCCTAGTGTGTAGTGTGTAGAGCTACAATGCCAGTTCCCTTGCTCGGGCCGCGGCCGCGTGCCGCGTGCCGCGTGCCGCCGCGTCACGTAACTCATAACCTCGTGAGCGCCGCGCCTGCTGCGTGTGTACGTTGACGACCCGACGACACTATCACACGGCTATTTACTTAAGGGAATAATCGCTAAACAGATCTCTACATTGAAACGAAAACAGGATATCTTCATAGTGATTTCGTTTTCCATATTGTTTTCTTCCTACCACCATTGCCAAATAAAGATATTTTATATGACTCATGATTCATGACGAGTTGGAAATAAAATAAATAAAATACTTAAATGGACATAAGAGCACTGTAAAACATTTTATTATAAAAACCATTGAGTGTAACCTCCATAAACCGACCAACTGCGAGTCGGACAAGCGCACCGCACAGGGTTCCGTACAAATTTGTAGCATCTATATAGATATATATCCAGTGCGCAGAACCTCTCTCGTAAGCAAACTGAGCGCAATGTGGATTCATTTTACATTTTACATAGAGCAGACGTAAAAAAAAATAAGATTTTCAGACTTTTCTTATTGGTATACTTACTATAAGAGCTTTCAAGTTTCTTGGACAACCGAATAGAAATACCTTTTTACAAGATTTTATTTCGTTTCACCTGTCCCGTTGTCTGTCTGTCTGTCTGTCTTAGAATACTTATGTAAATTGCGTGACAATACAATAATCTAGTAGGGACATCCTGGTAGTCCAGCCAGGATCGTCTCCGTAGGACGGAACTCTTCAACGGTTTATAGCATCGATTTGAAAGTTGGTATGCATATGTAGTTTGGGTGACAATGCAAGTACAGTCAACAAAAAGTACAGCCAGTAAAAAAAGCTTGTATTAAAAATGTTTTTTTTTATAGTTACATTATTTAATTACTGTATCTTTTAATTACGGCTACGTACTTAGAAGTTTGATTTTTTCACTGCTTCAAAGGGTAGCAGACCTAAGTATTTGATATTTCAGCGTAACACCTCCACGCGTTCCTGATACGGAAGGGGTCTTGACAGACGGACAGCAAAGTGATCTTAGAAGGGTTCCGATTTCTCCTTTTGAGGTACGGAACCCTAAAAAGCTTACAAGATCATTAATGAAATATGTACACAGTCAACAAACAGCTGCAGCTGGGTGCACGCGTGGTGTAGGTCGGGAGTTAATTGCGGCCGCTGACTCACCCCCCCCCCCCCCCCACTTGACGCGCGCTCGCGGAAAGAGCAGCGCCGCTTAATAAATATTTATAATTGACCTGGAAACTTTTTCCTTCAAATACTCTTCCAAATCACGAGTCGGCGGTGGGAATGTGCGAATCGAGGCCTCGTGTAGTGCCGGCGCCGGTGAAAGCTCAGGGCCGCGCGGCGCAGCCAGAGCACGCGCGGGCGCGGGCGCCGGGGGCGATGACCGCGCCCGGAGTACCGCCGCACCTGACAACCACCGCTTATCATCTCAACCAACACACCTCGCAATCATTAACAATAATCCTCGAAGAGATTGCGTTCAACGCTGAACTCGGGGCATTCAATGGACGACGACACCGCGGCGCGCCCTCGAGACGAGGCGGCTGCGGCTCTACATACCTACTCGTAGTAGAGCTTTATTGCTCTGCGCAGTGTAATATATGTACCGCAATACCATACGAACACTTTTGAATGAGTCATCCGGAATCAATCTCCACCGCCGGATCGTAGCGAGTACCTACTACATATTTAATTATGTTTTAACCGGTTTACGTTTAAAACGGGAGAATATAATTATTGACCCAACATGGCGATACGAGTACACGGCACAACCAAATCGTTATAATGATTTTTCCTCAAATTTGCGTCAGGACAAAAATGAGTTTTGGACTAGATTATTTCGCGAAAACAAACTTATAACAAATAAGTGTCTCAAAAGGTAATCAATGCCAATACGGGTAGCTATAATCCAATTCTACAATGTACTCGTATACGATTAAAATTATTGAATAGTAGGACTATTTTCAATCATATTTAGATACTGTTTTCCTGTTGGGTTTGATGAAGTCTAATGAGGATCTAGAATTAGAAAAGGCAGTTAAATATTTTCATTCAAAGGCGCTTTTCCGCCCATCAATTTCGCCGCGACATTTATTTACATAATTTAGCTAATCCCGCCGCCCACTAGCGTCGTCTTAAGATTAAGATGTATCAAAATGAAAATAGAAATGGAATATAGGGCGTGCGCTGCGGCGCGCGCGTGAGCCGCGCGCGCCGTCGCGTCGCGAGACTAGCTGCTCTTGCAATTGCGCTGCGAATATTTATCCTTATGGTAGCTTTAAGGCCGTAGACTGGACGCCGTCGGGCAGCAGAGCAGGCCGTGCCGCTATGAGCGTTTTTAGGGTTCCGGAGCCAAAATGGCAAAAACGGAACCCTTATAGTTTCGCCATGTCTGTATGTCTGTCTGTCTGTCTATCCGTCCGTGGATTTTCTCAGTGACTATCAATGCTAGAAAGCTGTTATTTTCCACGGATATATATGTAAAATATGCCGACAAAATGGTACAATAAAAAATTCAAAAAATATTTTTTTAGGGTACCTTCCATAGACGTAAAGTAGGGATGATTTTTTTTTTCTCATCCAACCCTATAGTCGTTGGATAGGTCTTTTAAAACCATTAGGGGTTTTCTACGACGATTTTTCAATGCAATTATTTGTTTGCGAAATATTCAACTTTAAAGTGCAAATTTTCATCAAAATCTAGCGTCCCCCCCCCCTCTTAAATGTAAACAGGTGGAAAAATTTGAAAAAATTCAGAATGGTAGTAAGTATATCAAACTTTCAAGGAAAACTAGAACGGCTAAGTTTGCTTGAGAATTATTAGTAGTTTAAGAGTAAATAGCAGCCTAAGGTATAAAATATACCTTAACTTGGAAGATTCCGTAGAAAAATATTACTTAATTTTTTCGTAATGGCTACGGAACCCTATTTTGGGCGTGTCCGACACGCTCTTGGCCGGTTTTTTTCCGTTCATTCCATGTGCTCTCAGGTAACCACTGAGCGACGAGCGTTTCGGACGCGCAACGAACGGAAATAACGGCAGCCGCTGGCGTACTTACTATGTATAATGCAATGGAAATGCGACTGATTATGTGTTTGTCGGCAGCAACCTGGAAGGCAACCTGATCGCGGAGCTGGGCCCCGACGCGCTGCCGCCGCTGCCCGAGCTGCGCACGCTGTGAGTACCTACACGCACACACACGCACACACACACACACACAGCCACGCTCTTCTAAATCACTGCCCTCTTGATGGAGTGGTCGTGGTCGTCGGCCAATGTTCAGTAGGTAGTGAAGTTTCATGTCGATTTTCTTAGAATATAGTGTGGCGTTTTTCGCCTTGCCATCCGCACCGCACTTCTGGAGTCCAGAGTTCGTAGATGCCAATCGAGAGCGCTGCTGCTAACTCTCATTGGGTCCAACAGCTCAAATTGGTCAAAGGATTACACATTTTACTGTTGATTCTGTATTTTGGTAAAATCTTTGAAAACCCAAAATACGTGAGCGCATCAGAAAAAGTGGCGACATCGGAAAAACGGTGACACGTCTTTATTATACATATATTTCTGTGCCCGCAACACACACGCTCAGATCCGTCGTTCCGCGTTCCGCCTGAATCGCCCGTTGCACAAGATCACAGAGTCCCACCTCCCACCGCGACACTCTATTGAACGGAGTCATTGATACATACATATACCTATTATTGGTCTACAATTGTAACATAGGTACTCGTAGGTGGCGCGGTGGGTCGGCTGGTGTGCAACATGCAGCTGTGTCGGACACCGTCGCCTCACCGATTAACATGCAGGTCCAACTACGCTATACCTATAATACTAAATAGCTATACTACGAAGTGCAAAATTCGAACTTCGAATCTTATTTCAAGTCAATTAACCATAAGCTAGCCACAGAGGGGCTACTACGAAACTTATAAGTCCCGTATAAATGATATCATAAGCGTCAGCGGGACAGCTACATCGTGAGGTAACCGTACGAGTGCTCGACACGCCAAATGCCCAATAGGCGACACCCTGCTGGCATCTCTATTGCTAGTAACATAAGATTAAAGTTGCCAACTACTGGGACAGCGACGAGCACTGGTAGTTTACCTTAAGGGCCGCGGCCGGATACGAACCAGTGTCACAATTTCACTTTCTTCGCATCGCCCCCGTTGTATTTTTTCTGTATTTTCTTCCATAAAAACCTCCTGACAGTAACGAACACAACAAAAAAGAATTAGCTAAATTGGACCAGTCGTTCCCGAGTATTGCGCTTAGCAACACATTTTACGATTCATTTTTTTATTTTTACTTTATAGAAGATGATTATTTTATTATCTTTTTATTTTTCTTGCTTTATCTTATTGTAGGAATCAAACAACGTGAAGTTTTTCGACACGACTAACCTTTGATAGGCACGTGCTATTTGATCTGAGGACACATGTATAAATTTATGCATTGGCCAAACTTTACATTTGGCATTGATTCATTGAGCTGTTTCTTCTGTCAAAACTTCTTCCGCATCTCATCATGAACGGTCCTACTAGTGCGAAATTATCAGTACTAACTTAAACCTACATAAACCTACATAAAATAAAAAACTATGAAATATTATGATTGTTCAATATTTAAACTCAACATACATCCTTATATTTTCGCCTCGTTGACGTATGTTTACTCGTAGAATCGTTTGAAACAATTTTAGTAGTTATCTTCACTCTAAGATCAGTGAGGGCCTCGGCCCGCTTGGGCCCTGTTCGGTCCACTGTCCACTCGTAGGGCCGAGACCGAGATGACGCTCTAGTTGTTTACCCGTCGGAGTCGAGCCGGTGTTATTGTAATGGTACTCCCGCTTCCTGCTGCACCAGTTAACCTTAATAGGCTGCCTTACACAAAAACAACCTACTCATTCATAGGAAGGAATTTATAATTAGAAATCATCTTAACAGAACAACTATTCATAGCAAGGTTTTAAAGAATAGTACTTAAAACTTAAAAGTTATTGTGTTCGTCAACTCTTTTAGCACTTTTAAGTTTAACTGAATATTAATCAGTGATCGTTATTTTTTATTTACTTATTCTTTTATTATCTCCGTTATTTTTACTTTTCACTTTTCTTAATGTTTGTAGGTACTATATTGTTTTTGTTAGAGTAATAATAAAATTGTTTTGTAATTGTTGTAAGATACCTAAAGAACTGTGTTGGTTGAGAGCCTCGTGGGCCGCGCAGTTGGCGCGCATATCCAGGATGTACTGGTTCAGTCAAATTCCGGCCAACGCACCCGAATTTGTTTTTCAGTTTTAAATATCTTGGGTTTCGTTAAGCAAAAGTACTGATGATAAGAAGAAATTATTCTTTTGATGTTAATTTTTGTAATTTATGTATTCAGTAAGTAGTTCAGGGAGATACCTACTAGGGTTCAAGCTCTACTCTGGCTCAGATTGATCACGTCGTGTCGTGAGCGGTCCCTCGGCGCGCCCTCAATTAATACAGCCTCCCGCGACGAGGCAAAAGTAATTGACCAGCAAATAGATAGCAGCGGTTTGATAGTAAACAGCCGGTGAAGGCGAGCGAGTCCCCCCCCCCCCCCCCCCGCCCCGGGCGCGGCTGCGCGAGGGCAGCGCTATCCGCTTATTCATCCGTCGCCTGATTGATGCCACGATTGGCGCGGCATTGACTCCATTACCGGCGCGCGCGCCTGCCGGCGTGCCTGATGCGTCATTTACTCTAGACTGGGGCTTCCTTCCGGGTCGCGGACGCCACGCTGCGAGCTGCGAGTGAGCTAGGAGACCGCTTGGGACTGTTTACTATGCGTGCGGCGGCATGTCGTGAGGAGCTCTGTATCCGGAACCGTCTCTGATCGGCCTTCACATGCCCAAGGTCGCCCACCACAGCCCAACAGCCGTAACTTGAGCCTTGAGCACGTGCCGAACAGCCCGAGTACGTCTGGTATCGACCACCGCGACATCGCGGCATTAATATTCCGGCCGCCGCCCGTATCGCCGCTATTAAGATCTCAGCCGCGATAATCCCGCAGAAGCCGGGGATGATAGTTGGCTGCCGGTTTATTATTGTTGCCTGCGGCGTACAGTTGCTGCGTCACGACGTTACGATCGCTGCTAAATTGTTTCCAACGTCACAAAATGCGCATGTCGGTGGCCAATCGTAAAATTCACCAGATCACGAAATTCCTAGGCATATCGTGAAATGCCGCCATTTCATGATATGCCTAAAAGTTGCCCAGGCATATCACGATGTGCCTGAGAAACAATACGGCAGATCGATTAGAGCAACGCATTCGTCGATATTCTTAGCTCTATACCGGGCACATCGTAATATGCCGAAAAAAAGAAAAAAATATAGGTACGACGAGCGAAGCGAGGAGTGGTTAGTATGAATCGTTTCATGATATGCCTAGGAATTTCATGATCTGCCTAAACTGGCCAAATCATGAAATGGCGGCGTTTTATGATATGCCTAGGAATTTCATGATCTGCCTAAACGTCACTAGGCAAATCTTTAAACGGCGAGTTTTGAACGATATGGCGGATGTCCCTTAGCCAGTTCATGAAATGGCGGCGTTTCACGATATGCCTAGGAATTTCGTGTACTGGCGGATCTTACGATCGGCCGCCGACACGCATATTAGTATGCGGTTTAATTATGACTTCTGTCACTTAAGTGGATCGTTCGTTTACATTCTTGCACAATCCTTCAAGTTGGAAG
This sequence comes from Choristoneura fumiferana, assembly GCF_025370935.1. NCBI lineage: Eukaryota > Metazoa > Arthropoda > Insecta > Lepidoptera > Tortricidae > Choristoneura > Choristoneura fumiferana. Next base: position 16,200,732 of record NC_133486.1, on the reverse strand, counting down.
ACCAATATTGAGAACAAAAGAAGTCATTAAACGACCGCGCCAGAAGGAAGGATTTGTTTTGAACAGTTCTGTTATTGCGCTATTTTAGTTTCACAAACAATACAAAATATTCTCGCTGAAGAACGACGAAGTGTGTACCTCTAGCTTTGCATGGATTTTAAACAATAATGTGTATAATCAACTTATATTAAGGTACAATTTTCGCAGAACTAGTTTCTAAACTGTAATAGGGTTGCGGCGCGGTCGTAACAAATAGCTTGGACATTGTTTAATCCGATGCAAGCGATAAATAGCGGGCCGGCGGCCATTACTGCGCTGCGAGGAGGGACACCGGACACGCGGGCGCGGGCAGGGCACCCTTGAACTAGAGCACGTCCCTCACGATTAATGCGCGGCTGCGAGATGACGCGACCCGCGACCCTGCTCAACGCCGACCTAATGAAATCGATACCGACGTATTGAATGCTGGCAGATGGCCCTCCTCTATCAGCGGCGAGGCGCTCGACACGGATTTTCAATTAATCCTATATCGGAGCAGGAAGTGACCCTGACGCAGGAATTCGTCATTGAACAGACCGCCCGTTTAAATGTCACCATTTCTTAAAAGCTTCTTGACAATGATCTAGTAGGTGTCTTGTTTTCCAATTTTCAACATGTTATCAGGAGATGGCCGGAACCCTTCTCACGCTTCCACCTCGCGGGCGGCGTGCTCCGCGCGGCGCGATGGATGGCAGCCGCGATATTGTCACGGCGCTGCGTATATTGCGTCCGAGGACATTAATCTCTCGCCCGGACGCGACCCGCGCCCTGATACGCGTGTGCCTGTCGCTAAACCTCTTACAACGTCGCACCGCGAAGCTGCGACTTCTCCGCACGCGATCCGTTTATTGCCTAGATTAGCATAATGGGTTGGGTGTCACGCGCCGGCCGGTTCCGGCCGCGTCTCGAGCTTCTGTTCTCGCGCTCGTTACGGCTCCAGTTATCGCTTTCATATTACGACCACTCGACACATTTAAAACGTTATAAGTTAGAATTAACTGTCCCGGGCGGTTTACGGCGGCGTTAAAGTTTTATTATAAATCTCTCGCTTAGTCGATTAAATAAAGACGTCAGGTTTTGTGAATTTAATGATGATATAAACCTGGAGCATTTTCATTATTCATCGTCTTTCCTCTTTCAGAAGCGCTCCACCTACATTACCTACATAGTATTAATGCTCAATAACTTACACCAAATTGTAAATTGTAACCTTATTTTGTTCCTAGGATAATTGCTAAAATAATATGTTCGAAATAATAGAAAATGCAACTGCAAATCAATTTATGACAAGTATCCAAATAGTTACTTTGGGTAGTTTACTACAGCGGAAAACAGTTTTGGTGACAAGAAGTGTAATTTTAGGTTAGATGAATAAGTTGTTTGCGTGTGCGCAGGGTGCTGCGCCGCAACCGCATCTCGCACGTGGACGAGCGCGCCTTCGCCGCCGCGCCCGCGCTGCAGGTCTTGTGAGTACCACACACACACACACACACACACACACACACACACACACACTACACGCCGACCTGACACAGCGACAAACCTACGCTTTACGCGAATCCTGTAGTGGCAATACCGGGAACCAGGTATGGCTGAGAAACTACCTAGAGTCAGTAACATTATTTGTCAAATTGTGAGTTTTATTTCCTAAGTAGTTTAGGTTCCAATGGGCAAATCTACATCTCTTGATTACGAGTATGTTTCGCCGCAGTCCGCTAACACTAATACTTAACTCGCCTTCTGTGACAGTGTTTTTAAAACACTTATAGGGATATGCCAGGCTTTGAAATATTGTTGAGTTTCTTGCCGGATCCTTCTCAACAGAGGTTTTTCCGAACCGGTGGTAGATTTTTTTTGACATTCATAAGTGCTTGTTATAGCCTAAATTGAATATAGATATTTTTACTTTGACTTTGATGTAAAGGATCATTTTGTTTAGTAAGTTAACGTTATGTACACGACTGTTTAGCAGGCTATTGCCTTGTTAGGTATGCAGAGGCTTTTAATGCCTACTTATTTGTTTTGGTATAGCAGTTAAGTACGCAAATTAATTTTCGTTATTAAACCGAATCAAACGTTTTTAATGAAGTCGGAGGTGTAACGTTGAGTCGAATCCAGGGCGGAAGCGTAACGCGACGCGCGGCACCGACGACGCTCGCGTCGCGTTGCCAAGTTTTTAATTAACGGAGTACCTAGAAAAAGCCGTTGACCTCCGCAAATGATCAGTCATTTGTCAGCCCAAAAAGCACTTGAAGCCGGCGTCCGCCAGTAGGTGTGTAAATAATGGCTGGCCGCGGATTAAGCCTCTGGTTGTGGAAGCTTAGCGCTCATTATTCTGATACCAATGAACTGCAATTTAACGTGTTGGATAAATCCAATCTAAAGATTTTAAATATAATTTTATACCAGAATTTAAATTAACTTTTAAATATTTTAGAAAAATATGATAAAAAACCTCCTTTGAAAAAATTAAAAGGAAAGTGGTGTAGCGCTTACTGTTATAGTATGGAACTTTTTGTACTTAGTCCGTTGTTTTGTATGGTTAACTATCAAGTGAACGCGGGCGCTGCTCGCGTGTCGTCGCGCCCTCCGCCCTCCGTCCTCCGCCCTCGGCTCTCACGGAGCACATTAAGATTCACATCTCTCAGGGCGCACGGTATAAAGGACGCGATAGCGCAAAAAGTACTAGACATTTTCGTGTTTTACTACCACCAAATAATAAAGTAATAGTCTAGATAGTAGCGGCCGAATAATAAAGTCGTTCATCACGGCGATTACAATGCCGCCCTCCCGCCCGCGCCCCCGCCCCCGCCCCGACCGCCACCGCCGAGAATTAACTTCCATAATTTAAATAACGCGCTTCTTGACCTCGTCGTTTATTAACAGAACCCCCGTGACGCTTCGACAGCCTAGGTAGCCTAGGTAGCCTAGGAGTCGAGCGAGCCTAGGTCGGTCATGTTAACACGAAGGGTAACACTGTGTGTCTGTGTGTGTGCAGGCGGCTCGAGGAGAACTTGCTGACGGAGGTGCCGGCCGCCGTGCAGCTGCTGCCCGCGCTGCTGGACCTGTGAGTGCCCCCTCCCCCTCCCCTCTCCTTACGCAGGCTACGCGCTGTGCGACGCTCCTTCACCCCGGCGCGCGATTCACGGCCGAGTCGCAAACTACCCGCGTTCAATTAGTGTGGATCCGATTTGCATATTTTTCGCAGCTTCACGACGCGTGCGCGACCCATTTGAAACGCGGCGCGAAGGGCGAAGGAAGATTGTTTTCGGATTTTGTCCCCCGACAAAGGTGCGATACTGCGCTATGAATCGCGCATGCGTGTGCAATGGGGAGGCCACGCCGCGTGAACAGACAGTCAGAGTGTTTTCATCACACTTGCTCGTAAACAGTGTCGTAACATGCAGGCTACCTTGGTTGCAACCCCCCAAATAAAACCCTCGACCTTAATGTGCTTGTCATGAAACCCGTGGTCGGTAAATGAGTCATTGCCCGTACTGGTGGTGCTGCGCGCGCTGCTGCAGGACCACATGCACACGCGGCTCAGGCACATGCTGCGGAAGAGGGGAGGGCATGCAGCGCTGCCAAGAGCGCAGCCTAAGGTATCGCCAATATTTGGAACAATTATAATTTTTCTTTTAGAAATAAAAAATTTACTCGCAAATGTGATGAAAAACATTGTATGTCGCACGGGCGGTACTAGAATTACGAACATCGACTCATTAAAGCCCTCAGTCTTCGACTTCGGGCTTCTAATAGACTCTCGTTCGTAATTCCTTATTTACCGCCCTTAAGACACAATGTACTATTGTGTGCAGGTCGCTGGGCAGCAACCGCGTGGAGTGGGCGGGCGCGGGCGCGCTGCGGCGCAACTCTCGGCTGGCGCGCCTCGACCTCCGGGACAACCCCTGCTCGCGGCTGCACGCGCACGCGCTGCGACACCTGCCCGCGCTCACCACGCTGTCAGTACAAACACACACACACACACACACACACACACATCATAATCTTAATTATTTATTGTTTTATACGTGTACAAAGTCTTACCAATAAATTCATGTCCCAGTATAAACCCTGTTGGGGCACAACAATTATTCTTAAATTAACTTTATTATTAATATTCTATTAAATTAAAAGCTACTGTCAAAATACTCTCTTATAGTATAAAAACTCTTTGATAGCAAATAATTCTTCAGTCTTGTACAAAAATAAATATTACTTTCAGTTTCCTTTATATTAATCGGAATCATTATTGTAGACTTTTACCGCCATATATATGTGCCTGATTTTACAATTTGCATTTTGGTAAACGAATTGACTAGCTTATTCCTACTCCTGCGAGGTTATGCCGAGATTGAGAACCGCCATCCTGTGTTTGTTGGAATATTTTTTTGTTTTTCCTTACAAATTTGCACAATTCGAATATGTACAACGAAGTCAGTATTTATAAGTTCGTAAAGTGAGGTCTACAACTCTCCGTCTGTTTTATGTTGACTAATATTCGAATACATGTTTTTTGAAGAATAAAGAGATCGCCAGCATGTGGACTATTCCCCCACAAAACTTAGCCCGGTATGTGCGTAAGCATAAGCATAAACATCTAATAATACCATCAGTAATACCCTCTCTCTTCTCGCTGTCCCTTGGCCAGCCTCGCATGCGCACGCTCTACTCGGTCAGCGTCAGTTTTTTAGCTGGAGTCAAAGGACGCAAGAAACAGCCAATTGAATTAATCGCAGATGTGGGTGGATAAACGCCGCATACCGCGACTCGTACAAAATCCTCCCCTCGCCGCACTCGCAGGAGTGTGGAGCCTGAACTAGGTTGTACCCGTCTAACATAGAACACGAGTACGCGATCATCGTGTGAACTGACGACCGTAGCGCACAAATGCCACTAATAATAAGTATTCAACATATACCTATTTATAGATTCGCACTTAGGTAAGTGAAATTCACGCGATCTTATACAATGCGCCCATCCGGACAACGCCCGTCTGTGGCCCCCGTCAAGTCGTGCCTCGTCAGCAGGTAGGTACGAGTAGAGATCGTTTCGCCTGAATCTAAATAGTTCCAATTTTTTTTATTCTTAGTTTTTAGGTAGGTATATACCTACTCGTAGTCCTACTAATCGAATCCACGCAGCGTAATGTTGGAAAAATTTACAAAATCAACTTTGTACGTTCTGTAGCTCGTATTCGAATCTAGGCCTAATTGCTAAAAAAATCATGTTCATCTAAGTAATTACTTTTGAGCACCGCTTCGATGGCGCTTCGATGCGTGTCTGATATACGTGTAGCGAAGCGACTGTAACACAAAGTTTTTATTGTTATTGGGCCGATTTACTTGCTTATATCATAGACATCGATCACAGTTAATGGAAATAAATGTCTTTCGCCCAATAAAAGCATGTAGTTAATGCCTATGGACTGCCCGGTTGACATTATCAGTAAGTGGCTTCCAGCGTTCCGTGGCACTGGCACACCAACACCATTAAAGTTGAAGTGCCCTCGTGCCGCTGGGGACGGGAACTCTCGCATTATTTACGAGTATACATCTACCTACATAACTAGGTAGGCATAGAGTTAAAGTTTTGATTACATTATCCTACATAACAAGTTGAAGATGATTGAATGTACATAAAATTGGGTCTATTATTTAATTGATTATGGAAACAAAATTATTCAATCCTGCACCGGAAGTGTAAGCCGGAACCGGATACGCAGAAAGGGACTAGCCTTCGTCAACATCAGTACCACTACCATGAGTTTACAGTGACCGTTACTCGATAGCGACAGCGTACGAAGTGGTACGAGTAAATTATTTGTATGGAGAATTGTACAGCGCCTCTACAAATAATTTACGCCGTCGCTATCGAGTACGGTCACTGTAAACTCATGGTAGTGGTACAGCACGCTGAACCGCGTTCTTCATGGGTCTGTCGACAGGAACCAACAAAGCGTCCCCGCATCCGCCGTCGGTGAAGGTGGCGGGTTAATAGAGTGGAATAACGATTCGCCATAAAATGCACCGCTACGACTGATACACAAAATACGGAGATGGGGATGCGTAAAATTTTACAGCGCTCATAATCCGAGGCGAGTTGTGAGTAGCGAGCGACATGTTGACGTCGCGGGCGACTATCGCGATCGCCCCGGAGCCGGATGCGGCAGGACGCGGCCGGACGCGGCCGGACCGGACACAAACAAGCCCATTAGGCTGCGGGGGCGCGGCGACGGCGACGTCCTCGCACCACATAAATCAAGCCGCTGGGGTCGCGCGCGCCGGCCGCGTCGTAAAGCGTCGTCAGATCGGTTACGCAATTCGGATCGTCCTTTTACTGCTTTATTTACATCGCCCGCGGCCGCGGTTTATGTCCCGCGTTACGATGATGGGCGAGAGCGAGCGATCGCTCTTAAATTTTACGTGCCATAGACAAAATCTGTTATGGCTTTATCCTCTTCGCATCATCGCTGTTTGCGTAGCGCGGCAAATGGAAATGCAAATCATAATACAGAATTGATACAGTAAGACTTGAAGCGCTGCCAATAATTGGCGTGTTCTGCGCTGTATGTGTTTCTGACGTGACAGAGTGCTCGTACGTGGCCAGTTTGCCAACGGAATAATTGAAGTAAGGCAACGCTTTTAGAACGGCGATTGTCGTGCTTATTTGTTAGCGCATCCACGTACCGCGGCGCGTGCAGGCGAGATGTCCCCGCGCTCCGGCTTATGCCCCGGGTTGGCCTCGCTCAAGCGATTGTTTTGCTTCACGACTTTAACCGGGTTCAATGCACCTCTAAGAAACAGCCTTCGAAACTCTACATACGAACATCACAACAGTTGCAACGCAGCCAGGCCGTTGGCTTCTCGCAATAAGTCACTTTATGGAAGGGCACGATATCTGAAATAACATTTGTTGAAATCCCGATTTATTGCATTTAAGTCAGAAAGAACGTGTTAAAAAACTAGATAATATGGCAATTGGCCACTAAGTGTTCAGTAACACACTAGTGTACTATGCTACATAAACGCATATTGCTTGTATCTGTATCAGCGACAATCGTAATGTATAATGGGTCTTATTCTTGACGCACATCTACAACCGGCGCGCGTATTACTTACCACCTCCTACCTCCTACTCATAACACTTCAGAGTTGGTTGATCGCATCCGCATTCTCCGTAGGCTCGGTTGGCAGGACTCCTCAGGCAAGGAAAATCGTAGGAGGTTCAAAGCTTTCGTTTTCTCGGTAACGCTTGTGCCGCTTTTCCAGCGCTGAGCGAGATAGCAGATGAGAGGAATAAATCGGTAATAGGAAAGCTGCGCTGTGGGGCGAACTTTGCAATTACAAACTTAATCTAATCAAGTTAATTCAAGTTCTGTGTACGCAATGTACCTATATAAATCGTGCGACCGAGCAGAGGCGACAAGCGACAGCGACAGCGCGCACGCCACAGCACAGCTTCCTCGCGCCGCGCGGCGTGACGCGTGTCGGATCGGTTGGCAAAATCATGGATTCAAACCTGTCTTGTGAAGAAAACAATTTTCTTCTTAATAGTCTCGTTGAGTGGATAATTCACACCGTCTTCTTTTATTTAAATATTAGTGACTTATTTACTTATTAGTTATTGTACTTTATTTGAAAAGAGTAGGTAAGTAGGTATGTACGATATCGTGCTTTCGTAAGTGTGCAGGTAGTTATATTGAATTGACATTATCGAAGACATTCATTGACTTAACTTTTGCGTTTACAAATGGTGACCTAATGGCGACACATTATATAGTTATGTTTTCGACCAACTCGGTTGGTTGTTGCTAGCATATGTTTCGTGTCGAAGTGCACTGCACGTCAGGCTGTACGCTGGAGCAGAGGGAGGCAGCGGAGCGGAACGTGTGGTAATGCGGAGCGGAGTTGCGAACTGTGTCTGTTCATAGGCGCGGAGCTCGATAGCGGAGCAGAGCGAGAAAGTAATGAGGCACTCCTCATTGAGTTGCGAACTGTTTTTCTTGAACTGGAAGCGGCCGCTCGCGGTAGTTTCCCTGCTCCTCTTCCTCGCTCCTCTTTCTCGGTCAGCTTCCCGGTTTTGTATGAATTGTTAAGCTAGATTTACTAACTCATGTCCATTGACAAGGAGCGGGGATTTAATGCAATTAATTTGGTGGATTTTTTTGTTATACACCGCTCCGCTGCCTTGGTCCGCTCCGCTCCAACACGCGGGCAGCCTTAGATTGTTAGTGAGCGGCGCGCTTATTGCATGCAGCATCCTGTCGGACGCGCGCGGTCTGCGCGCGCTGCCGTCGCTGGCCGGCGCGGGCCGCCTGCACACGCTGCGCGCCGACCGGGCGCGCCTCGCCGCCCTGCCGCCCGACCTGTGCCGCCACGCGCCGCGCCTGCGCATCCTGTGAGTACACGCCGCCCGGCAGACAGACACCGCGCCACTAGCCGCCAGCCGCCAGCCGCCGCGATGCACGACAACTTCCCGTAGGCGAGCTACACAGCACTACTCCTAAGTAATATTAATTATATACCATTGCAGCAGCAACGACTGACGGCGCCGACCGGCCTCGTAACCGCGGCAGTGACGGACGACGCGCGTCACCTTTGACTCACGAGTGGCATATTTACATCAGTTTCCTTTTACCTTTTATCGCTCTTACCGGTCACGGCGTAACGGCTCCCTTGAATAAATTTGGAATCAATTATGCGCACGTAATTAATTTACTTTTTATCGAAAAAAAAATAAACCAGTTCGAGTAATCCGCGGCGGCGAGCGGCAAATTCCCTCGCGCGGTGCAGCGCCGCTTTGACGAGGATCCGCGGATAATCCGGCCGCGGCCCCGCGGGACCATTTGCATATTGAGTGGCGCCGTGTCGCGCTAATAGCCGCCGACACCTCGCCCGACGCCCGACGCCCGACCGACTGCCGAGCTCTCAATTTGTCGGCTTTTTGTCAACTCGATTCGATTTACATAATATCGACGTAACCGAGCGAATGGTATCGGTTTACAATTCGCAGTTGGAGTCGTTGCCGCGCCCCTCCCCCCTCCTTATCTTTATTAACTCTTCTGTCTGTGCAGCGCCGTGCAGTCCAACGAGCTGGAGGAGATTCCCGACCTGCAGGAGTGCTCCGAGCTGCGCGTGCTGTAAGTCCCGCACATACCTACACAAACACACAAAAACCTTGCATAAACATACGAGATACGAAGAATCTCTGGCAGTGAGTGAGTCGTTATAGAATATAATAAGCTGATATCGTGTTGTTGGGGTTACATATTTGAATATCGAAAGTTACAATACCTACGGGTAAAATGTCGATGTTCAAAATATCGAAAATTAAATAACGAAAGTTTATATTGTCGAATGGTTAGATAACCTGCGTCCAATATCGAAAATATTTTTTATTTATCTACAAAAGTGACATTGAAAGATATAAATATCGAAGTCCAAAATATCGACGTACAGAGTATCGAATATTTTATGTATTAACTATTACGTGACAGGGTCGACGGAGCTCCGCTTTGCGGATCTCCTATTCCGCTCAATTGATGTTGAGTTCGATACTAACCTAACCTAACCTATTGAACATGAATTACCAAAAATATTTGGTTCGGTTCGGTTAGGTTAGAACTGTGACCACAACAACGCACGAGCCAAGCGAGCGAAGCGAGCGTGCCGCTGCAGCGGCCGACGAGTGCTAAAAATGACTAGATTATGTAAAATAAATGCTATTAAGAGAAAGGAGCAATAAATAAAGCAGATTTTTATGTACAATATTTTAATTTTCGACATTCAAATATGTTTACAGGTATATTGGCTATCATACATCTACATCTACATTTTGACCATAGGTATCAACTTTCGATATTGTGATGTGATACAATCGATATTTTAATTTTCGATATTTTGAACATCGACATTTTAACCGTAGGTATTTTAATTTTCGATATTCAAATATGTATGTAACCGTTGTTGGGCCGGAGCCGGTCATTAAGCGCACGTCGCGGTACGGGTCGTGCCACTGCCAGACTGCCACCGACGCCGTACATTATGCGGCCGCTAAATCCTCCAAATGTTGCTCATAAAGACAATTACCTACACAGAACTTTACACGCCATTAAATTCAATGAAAAGGTTCACGTACTTACACCGTGCCGCCGCCGCCCGCCCGCCCGCGCCGCGTAACCCTAGCTAGCACACAGTCAACACGCAGTGTGGGTACCTACTGTACCTATAGTGTAGACAAACTCGCGCCCGTGGAAAAACTGGCTAAGTGCAAGTTAGACTCGAACTTAGGGTTCTGATGCCTATTTACGAGTATGCTCATTTAAAAGCTGGCAAAAATAAGTTTGTTCTTATAGAAGGACTATGGAAATAGAGACTTTTTTTAACTAACAGTGATTTCTACTTAATACTTTTTACATTAAAATTGCTTTCTTTTTTTAAACCCCTGTGTTTTTGCATTTTCACTGTTCCCAGTTTAAAAGTTACGAATGCAACATACGCCACTGCAGCGTCTGTGGTTTGGTCGCTTCACACTTGCGATGAGGGACAGACAAACAGTGCCCTTAGTGTAAGTTATCGGTTACAAAATACGTCTCGATCGCGAACATCGCAAACGTTCCGCTAGAGGCGCTGTTCGTGTTTCCATATAAATTGAGATTTTAACGCGAACGCGATCGTTACGTATTTTGTAACCGATAACTTACACTAGGGGTACAGATGCTATACATAAGCGAGAAAAACGTGGCTTGTCATGTTAGGCATGGCGGGAGAGTGCACCAGTGCCCTTAATGTAAATTTTCGGTTACAAAATACGTCTCGATCGCGTTCGCGTTAAAATCTCAATTTGTATGGAAACACGAACAGCGCCTCTAGTGGAACGTTTGCGATGTTCGTGTTTCCATACAAATTGAGATTTACGCGAAAGCGATCGAGACGTATTTTGTAACCGAAAACTTACACTAAGGGTACAGTTCACGCTGCAAGCTCCGTCGGAACCCTCTGGATTCGGACCCTAAAACATGACTTTGTTCGCGCTGCGATGCGAGCATTGTATTTCAGTGAAAACAACATACTTTCCAACTTTTTGTGTGCTTTATAACATCAAACCCAATGGAATCTAACAGTAAACATGGCGAAAATAAGAACGAACGGACAAGGACGAACAACTTTGTCGCAAATGAAATAACTCAGGGATGAATTCTCTTTTATCTTGGAGCTTGTATTTTGAGAAATTGTTTCACTGAAATAAACACGCTGACCTGATTTAAATTATGTTGCAATCTGACGGAGTAGAGCTCTATCTAGGTATACTTACTTACAGTAGATCCTTATATGTACCTAGTTACAATAGTTGTATGTACTTGCCTACTACTGCCGTGCGTTTTAGTATTTGTGTTACGTACACGTGAAGCCAATTATACTTTAAGGGTACTGTGGGGACTGAAACTTGGTAAGAGCTTATGTAATGGGGATCTAAGCGCGTGACTTTAAACTCAGATCAAATAAACAAGATATTTCTTCAATTATTTAGATTTAAACTCAAACTCAAAGTCTTTATTGCGCTAAATGTTGTGATAAGATCTTAAAAAGTATGGACGTTCAACATTTACCCTGTTATTTATTGTAGAACTTGGTAGAACTTATAACTATTTTACATAGATAGTTCCAGCCGCTCAGGCTGTCGGGAGCAATCTGTGCTCCGGCATGTATACCGCTGTCAATCGTTTTAAAGTCAAGTTCTAGAAACATACAATATAAAAATACTACCATTATACATAATAAAGTCAATCTAGCCTGCCAGGCGGTCAGTTTTACCACCTACCTACAGTACGATGCCTCGAAGGATTTATCTTAAAGAAAAAATGTACTTAAGGTCAGTTTAGAGCAAAGCAAAACAGCCGCACGGCTCCTACGAATAAAGGAGCGGCCACACCGCTGCTTAAAAAACGGTGACGCTACGGAATCGCAGTGACGCATCGTATGCGCACCGTTTTTTTTTGCATGCTTTCCACACCGCTGCTTATAATACGCAAACGGTGCGGAATCGCAGTGACGTGCCGTAAACGTCACGACTTTTGTTCGGTAAAGTCCTGATGTTTACGGCACGTCACTGCAATTCCGTATTTTAAGCAGGGGTGTGGAGAGCAGCATGCGATAAAAAACCGGCCAAGAGCGTGTCGGACACGCTCAAAATAGGGTTCCGTAGCCATTACGACAAAAATAAATAATATTTTTCTAAGGATTTCGTATTTTATACGGAATCTTCCAAGTTTAGGTATATTTTATACCTTAGGCTGTTATTTACTTAAACTACTAATGGCGCACTTGATGGCCGCTGACCGTTGGTACTTCAGTATTTAAATTTTAAGAACAATAGTCCTCGATGCTTTGCGACCGGCCGCGTTGTCTAACGCGCTGATTCGCGATCGCATTCACCATCTCTCACCCTCGTCTTATGCCATGTGAATGTGACAGAAAGAAGTGGTGAAAGCGATTGTGAGCAAGTGTGGAGAATAAGGCCTCTGGCCGGCCCCGTATGTGTAGTGTATGAGGGTGGTGTGGTGTCGCAGGGACCTGTCGTGGAACCGCATCTCGGTGCTGGCGGCGCCGGCGCTGCGCGGGCTGCGCGCGCTGCAGGACCTGCTGCTGGCCGGGAACCGCCTGCGCCGCCTGCCGCCCGCCGCCTTCGCGCACACACCCGCGCTGCGCACGCTGTAAGTACACGCACGCACACACACACGCACACAGAGAGAGAGAGAGAGAGAGACATAACAACAAAGAGTTACAAATTAAAAGAAAACGCTACTTACTTTGTAACAATTTCTGACATAATTTCATTTTGAATATGTTAATAGCTATGTTTTATTCACCTTTCAACCGTTTCCTTTTATTTATAAATTATTAAGTACCATATTCGACTTAAGTACCATAAAATGTGCTTCGTTTTAAGTAAATACCTATAATTTTTACAATTTAGTTACGGTCGGCCAAGAAAGCGGTCTACCAATTTAGTTACGGTCGGCCAAGAAAGCGGTCTACAAATTAAGTTGCGGTCGGCCAAAAAAGCGGTCTACCAATTTAGTTGCGGTCGGCCAAGAAAGCGGTCTACCAATTTAGTTGCGGTCGGCCAAGAAAGCGGTCTACCAATTTAGTTGCGGTCGGGCAAGAAAGCGGTCTACCAATTTAGTTACGGTCGGCCAAGAAAGCGGTCTACCAATTTAGTTGCGGTCGGCCAAGAAAGCGGTCTACAATTTAGTTGCGGTCGGCCAAGAAAGCGGTCTACAAATTTAGTTGCGGTCGGCCAAGAAAGCGGTCTACCAATTTAGTTGCGGTCGGCCAAGAAAGCGGTCTATCAATTTAGTTGCGGTCGGCCAAGAAAGCAGTCTACCAATTTAGTTGCGGTCGGCCAAGAAAGCGGTCTACCAATTTTGATTTCATGTTGACTGACAAGTACTTATTGAAGGGTTGTAATTAACGCAGCTTCTTTAAACTGTCGTTTTTGCCTTTAACTTTAATTATTTGTCGTCTGAATTAATAATTATTGAATTTCAGAGATCTCGAAAATAATGAAATCGAGCACATCGACGCCGAAGCGTTCGTTCCCATATCCAACTTGGAAGATTTGTAAGTTTATTTTAAAATGCATTTTAGAAATATTTGCCTAGAAATTTGCCATATGACATTCGTAGATATTTTACTAACCTCTAAGTGAAATAGAAGATTTTATTACTGTTATTCTAGTTAGTCTGTTTTTTGCTGTAATATTTCTAAAAGCATGTGCTAAGTATTAGTTTATTATTATCATATTTATTTTAACTGCCTTACGTTTGTAAAAAAAATCGCAAATTATATTTAAGCGTTTTTGCTCATAAATAAGTTGACCTTTTGGTGTGAAAAAAGAAACTTTATAGCTAATAACCTAAAAAGCATGCCGGGAATGGTACTTATGTATTTAAAAAAGGGAACTATATTTTCTGTCACTTAAATTTAGATTTGTCAGTAAACTGCGATACCCTAATTATTATATCTATCCCTAAGAAATATATTGGTCATCAAATTAATCAAATCGGTCTCTAAGTATGAATTATTAGATTAATGTAAACCTGTAAACCTACTTTATTGTTTGATCATCAAAATTCGGTCACCAAAATAATATTAGATCTGTCACCTAATAAATAGATCAGTTCCTTAATTCAATGCTTCTACCTATTCTACTAAAGCAGGTCCGGTTTAGGACGACGAGCGAAGCGAGGAGGAGTGTTAGGTAGAACTGCGACCCTCAGTGCGCAAGCCGAGCGAGCGAAGCGAGCGTGCCGCGGTAGCGGCCGGCGAATTGCCAGAACCGAACATTTTTTGCTAATACTTGTATGATGAATATAAATGTTTGTAGTGTAGTGAGTCTTGGATGTTTAATATGTATGTATGTCTACCTATAGTTTAGCACCCATGGAACAAACTTTGCTTAGTTTGGGGCTGGGTCAATTGGTGTAATTTGTGAGAAGATATTATTATTATTATTTCATTTGTTGTATATCATTATTGTCAAATTTCAGTTCAACTATTTGATGATTAATATTATTTTCTAGTGATTATAATTAACCCCCGACGCAAAAAGAGGGGTGTTATAAGTTTGACCGCTATGTGTGTTTGTATGTCTGTGTCTGTGTGTCTGTCTGTGGCACCGTAGCTCTTAAACGCGTGGACCGATTTGAATAATAAAATACATATAATAGCGGTGGTATGTGTAGGAACGTGGGCAACAACGTGTTCTCGTGGCTGCCGGGCGGCGGCCTGCAGCGGCTGCGGCGCCTGCGCGCGCACAACAACCCGCGCCTCACGCACTTCCACCCGCCGCACGTCTTCCCCCACATCGAGGTACGTACTGCGTCCCCCACCCCCCCCCCCCTGCGGGAACAACGAACAACGGATTCATCTCTAGCTCTGTATTGTCCCATCCAGGCTCTCGTGAGGCGCCTCCTAGAGGCTCTCAGCACGAGTCTTGGCGAGTGGAGCCATCCACATTGTCAATGAGGGCTATCGTTTTTTGTCTCACTAGATGGCGCGCTGTTGCGTGAGGTTTTTAAGTATGGCTTTCAAAGTCTGTTATTACGGGCGTGAAAACAAAGTTTAGATTAAAATCATATTTAATACACCTTAAAACCGTAACATAAAAATATCGAACATGCCACAGTGTTGCATAGTCCCCGTTTTGTTCGGAAAAAAGGGAGGAACAAGGTTTCCGAAAGATAAAACTGTCTCAAAACTCAGACATTCATTGCCCCGGAACGCATATTTGTCATAATTAATTTCAGATATTGCAAAATATTTACAAAATTATTCTAATTATAAATAAAACCGCGTAGCTCACCCAAAAACTATGAGATTTGACATTTCGGAGACCTCACGCTACATTAGCGCCTCTAGCGGCGAATTCATTCGCGATAGCCCTCATTAATTCAGTTGCCCGCTAGTCTACGTTCCTCTCTCCTTTGACTCGCGCCCAAAAAACCGACACAAACGGAGCGGACCAGCGCACCGTACTCACTCTTCCCTCGTGTAGCCTCTTGGAGAGGCTGGAAGGGGCCGGGGCATGGTCTTGAGCAGTCAGACGTTCTGTGTGTCGACAGACGCTGGTGCTGTCGTACGCCTACCACTGCTGCGACTACATGCCGCTGATAGCGGCCGAGGACGGCGGCTGGGGCGAGCCGGTGGCGGGGGCGGGGGGCGGCGCGGGGGGCGGGGGGGCCGACGACGAGGGCGGCTTCAGCGACGAGGTGCTGGCGCTGCCGCCGCACGTCGACCTGCAGCGCTGGGCCAACACCACCGACTTCTGGGCCAACTACCGTGAGTCGATCGTCATGTAACGGAAATTTACTCGAGGTTTTTGGCCCGATCGTAACACTGCCAGATCACGAAATTCTTGACTAAAATAAATCATGACGATGGGTAAATGTTTACTGTCGTTTGTAACCACAAACTGGTTTGTAGTGAACTCGTCGAGCGCGGGCGACATGTGGCTGCGGAAGGCGCTGTCGGCGTGGGGCGCCGCGCCGGGCCGCGCCGCGCGCTCCCTCGCGCCGCGCCGCGTGCGCTGCCTGCCGCTGCCGGGTGAGCGCATGTGCGCCGTATGCCGCTGATGGGTGTCTGTGGCCTGTGCAGGGCCGCTCGTACTAATCAGTGACGTGTGCAGGGCCGTTCCTGCCGTGCGTGGACCTGTTCGACTGGTGGACGCTGCGGTGCGGCGTGTGGGCGGTGTTCCTGCTGGCGTTGCTCGGCAACGGCACGGTCGTGTTCGTGCTGGTGTTCAGCCGCAGCCGCATCGACGTGCCGCGCTTCCTCGTCACCAACCTGGCCGCCGCGGACTTCTTCATGGGCGTGTACCTGGGTGAGTGCGGCGCGGCCGAGCGGGCTCTGGGCTCCGGGCTCCGAGCGGGACGAGCGAGGCGCGCGTACTGACGTCACTCGTCGCTGTCGCAGGGTTCCTGGCGGTGGTGGACGCGGGCACGCTGGGCGAGTTCCGCGCGCACGGCGTGGCGTGGCAGCTGTCGGGCGCGTGCCGGCTGGCGGGGTTCCTGGGCGTGCTGTCGTCGGAGCTGTCGGTGTACACGCTGGCGGTGATCACGCTGGAGCGGAACTACGCGATCACGCACGCCATGCACCTCAACAAGCGGCTGTCGCTGCGGCACGCGGCCGGCGTGATGGCGGCGGGCTGGGCGCTGGCGCTGGCGGCCGCCGCGCTGCCGCTGCTGGGCGTGTCCGACTACCGCAAGTTCGCCGTGTGCCTGCCGTTCGAAACGGACGGGCCGGCCGCGCTCGGGTACGTGGTGGCGCTGCTCGTGGCCAACGGCAGCGCCTTCCTCGTGCTGCTCGGCTGCTACCTCAAGATGTACTGCGCCATCCGCGGCAGCCAGGCCTGGAACAGCAACGACTCGCGCATCGCCAAGCGCATGGCGCTGCTCGTGTTCACGGACCTGCTGTGCTGGGCGCCGGTGGCGCTGTGCGCGGCGGCGGCGGCGGGGGGGGCGCCGCTCGTGTCGCTGGAGCAGGCCAAGGTGCTGACCGTGTTCGTGCTGCCGCTCAACTCGTGCTGCAACCCGTTCCTGTACGCGATCCTCACCAAGCAGTTCAAGAAGGACTGCGCGCTCGTGTGCAAGGCCATCGAGGAGTCGCGCGTCACGCGCGGCATCGGCCGCTGCCGGCACTCGTCCAACTTCAGCAACCGGCAGACGCCCGCCAACACGAACAGCCTGGCGGAGCGGTCGTCGCGCGGGCCGCACGGGCCGGCGTGCGCGTGCGCATGCCGCCGGCTGCTGGCCGCGCCCGCGCCGGCGCCGCGCCCGCGCCGCCTGCTGCGCTGGTTGCGCGCCTGCACGCGTCCCGCGCGCGCGCCCGCCGCGCCGCCGCAGCCGCGCGCGCGCACGGTCCCGGGCGCGGCCCCCGCGCGCGCCGGCTCGGTGTCGTCGTCGGTGGAGTTCTCGTCGTCCCGGTCGGACTCGTGGCGCGCGTGCGGGCGCGCGCCCCCTCCCCCGCGCCGCGCCGCCTCGTGGCTGGTGGCGCGCAAGACGTCGCAGGACTCGAACCTGTCGTCGTCGCGCAACGACTCGTCGGGCTCCAACGCGACGGCGTCGACGGGCACGTGGCGCACGACGCGGTCGGGCGGCAGCGCGGGCGGGGCGCGGCCGCGCCTCACGCGCCAGCCGTGCGTGTCGGGCGAGGAGCCGCCGCTGTCGCCGCCGGCCGCGCTGCCGCCGCCGCGCCTGCTGCACACCATCCCCTCGGCGGCGGAGGGGGAGGCCCCCCCGGACGACCCCGACCCGCCGCTTCCCCCGCAACCCCCGCACCCTCCCTACGCGACTGACGTTCGCCGGCAACTGGAAGACTGATTTGATTTCGCAGGCGCTTGATGCGGTCGGGCCGTACTCTAGAGCGCCCCGTCCGCCGTCCGCGCGGCCCCGAGACTGTGGTGTCAGAGACGACTTTTCGATATACGAGTAAAGTACGCTATGATTTAGATAGTTCGTAATTTATACAGACAAATAATGAAATATTTTGTACAGTATTAATGTCCATGACGCGTGTTACATGAGCGTAGAGATTATAATTTATAATAGAGATTACTTAGGATGAATGTACCTAAGCTAAACAATAAATAGGCTACGTCCGAGTGATAGCGGTATTTACACGAGCGCTGCCGCTGCGACTTAATGCTCAGTATTTATTTACTTATACAAAGTTTTAGAGTAATATATTATACGATAGATGTAAGTTATTGTTACGTAGTTTGAATTATGAAAAGAAGCATGTGATTTGTATATTTAATAAGATAAGATTATTGTTATGTTTACTTTACATATAAATAAACCACCGATAATTTATTTTGGTGTACTCTGCAGGCTGCCTGCGGGGTGCCACTACTGCCATGATTAACCTAATTATTAGAGCTAAGACAAAGGTAATAAAATTACGTTTGTCCGAAATAAATAGTCGCATTATGGACCCGTTCTTGTGTGCGTAATGTACGTATTTTGTCCTGCTGCTCTACAGTTCCTGTTTATTGTCTGTCTCACTGTGGTACTGGCGGCTGCCTTCTGTCTCGCTCTACATTAATTTGCTCCAAGTAATAAATTAAAAAAAAAAAAAATTAAATTAACGATTAAAACATAGTTACAATACAGAAGTTCCCAAGTATAAGTACACTGCATACTTGGGGGATCTTGTATGAGTTTAATTTCTTTAATGATGTTTCCGGATGAACCCTTAAATTCTCAGAACATTAATTAAAATATTCATGAAATTAATAATTTATATCGTATGACTATACACTATTTCATTCTGGGAATAATATTAGTTATGTTGACGACGTCAAATGAATTGAAAATGCCTGGGGAGCTAATACGGTCCATGCACGAAAGTACTAATGAAGGGCAAACTTCCTTTGATCCTTCAACGCAAGCTTGTCGATATGTGTATCCTGCCAATCCTAACCTACGGCGCTCAGACCTGGTCTTTGACTGAGGCTCAGAAGTCCAGACTCAAGATTTGCCATCGAGAGAGTGTTCGGAGATCTGATAGAATCAAACACTGATCTGCGCTCCAGAACTCAAATTGTCGATGTGGGAATGAAGGTCGCCAAGTTAAAATGGGACTGGGCGGGACACGTCTGCCGCATGAATCCGGATCGCTGGACCAAAGTAATCACCGATTGGGTTCCATGCGACGGGCACCGGAGCAGAGGTAGACCTAGGAGGAGATGGCGGGACGACCTGCACCGATCTAGACAGATTGGCAAGAGCTGGCCAAGAGTAGAGACGAGTGGGATAAGAAAGGGGAGACTTTTGCCCTGCAGTGGGACACATTATAAGCTGGTTAAAAAAAAGAAAATGTTATAGAATAAAAATAACGAATATGTATTTATTATTATTTTAATTCAGTAAGTAAATCGATTTGTATACATAATGTGTAACTCTTATGACTTATGATATTTTACATTGTTTTTCTAGGCGCAAACCCAAGCAATGTTTTTACATGTTGTTTTAACAATTTTTACAAAAAGGTAAATGCGAAGCTCGAACTGTCTCAGAAAGTATTTCCAGCCGCGACTTCGTTAGCGATGAGTTCGTTTTTTTGGCAAAAAATCTGGCCCTCAAATGTATACAATAATAGCCAAATAGGTAATTTTGTATGAAGAGTGAGGTAAATTTTATGCCGCTCAGTATATTAGTACTAACCAAGGATCAGTTCGGTTCAAAAAATGGCAGGAAATTCAAGCAATCAACAGGAATTGTGGGCATTGTTTAATAAGTGTTTAATAAGTTCTACAACAAGATGCTGCCAATGATTATTAAATAACGTGTTACAAAAACACAAAAAAAAAAGAAAAACAAAAGTAGGATCAAGCTTTTTAGGTTTTTTTTTTAAAGAAGGAGGGAGATTCATTTGTTCGCGTTGTTACCTTTGTTTACTAAAGTGATTGCACTTAAATTTTGACTAAAAATATTTTTCTTGAGTCATACCTATTCGACGTTTTTCTTTTGTACAGACATTGATTGTTCAATGAACAATTTGTACTTCATAAAGTACATTCGGCCATTATTCTTAGTGTTAATTGGTCCTTTATAAAGTACGCGAGGGCTCAGGATATTAATTATGCTAAGCATAAGAATTTGTTGGTAGCTGTGTACAGTCGACTGATTGTTGTGTGCAAGAGTTGTTTAAATTATTTTATTCTACAATAAATACAATATTCGTGATCGCTACCGTATTTTATTTTTCCGAAAAATATTTCATTTCTGATCGTAACAAAAAATACATGTCATCTCTTTCAATTTATAAGCGAGAGTAATACTCGAAAAAGTACTTTTATTTCCACTATGTCATTGGACACCATTTATTATGTGTGAAATGTGCTGCCAACTCTTTTTTAGGGTTCCGTAGTCAACTAGGAACCCTTATAGTTTCGCCATGTCTGTTCGCGGCTAAGCTCAGAGACCGTTAGTACTATAAAGTGTAATTTGGTATGAATATACATATCAGTTAGTACGCGGAAAAGTTGGTAAAATAAAAAATAAAAATTAGGGTACACCTCCCATAGACGTAAAGTGGGGTGTTTTTTTTTCTCGACTAATGTGCAAATTTTCATTAAATCGAACGTAAAATCTAAATTGTTGGGTGGTTTTTTTTTTAATTCAGGATGGTAGGTAGTAAGTATCAAATTTACAAGGAAAATTGTAACGGCTAAGATTGCTTGAGAATTATTTGTAATTTAAGAGTAATAAGCCTAAGGTATAAAATATACCTAAACTTGGAAGATTCCTTACACAATACGAAATCCTTAGAAAAATATATTAGGTACTTGATGTTTTCGTAATGGCTATAGGCACGGAACCCTATCTTGGGCGTGTCCGACACGCTCTTGGCCGGGTTTTTATTTTATTTCCCGCCATACCGTGCTGCCACTGCCACGATACGCGGGTTGCTGTGACGGCCAGTTGGCGCTACGAGTATGACTTACTCCTTTTATAGTGTAGGAAATGAATTAAGTTGTTTTACGGAGACCCATGCATTAATTTCTCACTCGATGAAATTTTGCTTGGTTATTGTATAGTATTGAGCCGAAACTACCATATAAATATCCAAAAAAAAAACACTCCTAAAGTTAAGTATTTATACGTAAAAATACAAATCTGTTTATATATTGAGCCGAGTAATTCCTCTGTTCAAAATTATTTTACCAAATAAGTCATTTGTATCAGTATGTGTTTTAGAAAAAGATCAAAAACTTTTGTCAAACATGAGAATATTTTTTTTATGATAATTCCTTTTTTTGACGCTCATTTTCATCGGAAAATAGCTCTGTCATTTTTTTCTTCTTATATGATCTTAGAATGTAATTTGGCGTAGCGGGTAAGAAAATCCAAAAAAAATACATACCCAAATTTATGTATTTTAGAACTATTAAAAACTGAGAGTGGAAAATTTCTCAGCCTGATTTCTTTTTAAATAAGTATATTACTGTAGTCACGTATCTTAAATCCAAAATATCCACAAAAAAACCGCTTGTACACACTACCTACTCCCGATATGTTTAGTTTTTAATACGCTCGTTTGTTTTTGGATGTTTTTATAGTTGAATAAAAAGAAAACTGTGAACTTAATTCAATAAATAAAATAGATAGAGAATTTTTCCACAGCGAGTAAAGACTTTTCTGAAAATAGTACAGTTACATGGTAATTTTTTTAGATTTTCATTTTGTAGGTATAAAACGGCAATAAAATGACATTCCATTGAAAAAGTTAGACGAGGAAACGCCCAAAAATTATATTTTATTAATATTGGTACTTCTGCTGGGATATTTTATTTGATATTTCATATATTGCTGCAATACGTTACATGAATATGTCCGGTGAAGAAAGTCTGAACGGAGCATTTTTCCGTAAAAATATATTAACGATTTAAGACTTTAGGTAAGTATTTACTTAAATCCTATATAGAATAGAATAGAATAGAAGACATTTATTCACATTCACAAAGACACACAAATACAACCAAACTAAAAAACAACAACAGCAAACACAAATAAAACAAAAAAAAAAAGAAATACAAAAATTAAAATATATGATTTTGTGTGTCCTCGCAAAAGTGAAACGGCCGCTGACTCAGCATATTATTATTATTCTTTAAAAATTTATACAATACTTTTTATTTATTGATACTTTATCATACTGTAAAGTTTTTTCTGGGTGAGGAATTACTGTTGGGGTCCACTACCTTTATTTCCTACACTATTATTAGAAACTTAACGGTAAAATTTGCACACGTTTTTAAACGAAACAACGAAATTATTTAAGATTGTGTTAACTTCTACATTGAAACATAACAAATACCGCTAATAAATGTACCTACATGTAGGTATTTTTTTTAGTGCATTTGTGTTTGAAATACCGAGAAACGTGTGTTGCAATGAGGGCTATCATTTTTTGTCTCACTAGATGGCGCACTGTTGCGTGAGGTTTTTAAGTATGGCTTTCAAAGTCTGTTATTACGGGCGTAAAGACAAAGTTTAGATTAAAATCATATTTAATACACCTTAAAACCGTACAATAAAAATATCGAGCATGCCAAAGTGTTGCATAGTCCCCGTTTTGTTCGGAAAAAAGGGAGGACAAAGGTTTCCGAAAGACAAAACTGTCTCAAAACACAGACATTCATTGCCCCGGAATGCATATTTGTCATAATTAATTTCAGATATTGCAAAATATTAACAAAATTATTCTAATTATAAATAAACCCGCGTAGCTCACCCAAAAACTATGAGATTTGACATTTCGGAGACCTCACGCTACACTAGCGCCTCTAGTGGCGAATTCATACGCGATAGCCCTCATTTGACCGTTAGTTCAAACCTTAAGTAGTATAGTATCGGGACGGGACGTGTAGTCCGTTTGACAACTTTGACATTTGCGTCGCGCTCGTGATTGGTTAAATAACTAAATGAGCCAATCGCAGGCAACACTGACCTCACGATACTAACGCCATCTAGCGATATTTCGCCTCTCGAAAAACCAACCCTCATTCCAAGTATCCTTAATATAATATTTTTGGTTAGTATGTACAAACATTTATAACTTACTCTACTATATTACAAGATAGAAATAGGTATATGAGGTATTAGGTACAGTCGCTATCAGATATACACGCGCACATCGCTTGCGGACCCAGCGGCGGGATGCCCGGAGGCGGCTTTACTATGGTGCAGGGTGCAGGGTGTGCGTTGCGTTGACTATTGCACACGGGCACAGCGGTTAACGTGTTTCGGGCGCTGGCCGCGGCTCTTTCAACGAACTTGCGCCCGTGTTATGACACCGGGCGTTATAACTCAACCCCACGTAAAAAGACCTCTGGTAGACTCCGAGTAGAGCGGCCGTGACAGTCGCCGCGACAGTGGCGCTGCGTTCGAACGTTAGTTCATTCATACGTTTCCGTACTAGGTACATAATACTATCGCTCTATCGCCGCCGGATATAGCTCTATAGCCGCTCTACTCGGAAGTCTACCTTAAAGAGAAACATATTGACATTTGTCCCTATTCCATTTTGATCGCACGCTTACTAGAAGGCGTTAAAGTACCTAATGATTGCACACGGGCGCTACATGGGCCAGAGACGCCTCTAGTCTGAGGAAGCCGCGGTGCTCTGAACTATGCGGCGCAGGCGCGCTCGCCCAACAAATGGCTCGTGTTCAAACATTTTGAGTACTTTCCGATGTGGTATATCTTGATGGTAGCACGACTATACAAAACATTATACATTAACATCAAATAAAATAAGAAAACACTTAAGTACCTAGCACCAAATCACTGCGGCCTCGTCCAGGCCGCAGCTGGTGACCTCGGACAATGGTGATCAAGGCGTCTTTGACATCTCAGCAGGACACCTGTTTCGCTATCGGCATTCATGAGGACGGCAGAATTTGAATGTCTCTACATGGTGAAAAATGCGCACTGCTCTATCATACGTCAGGAACTGCACGTTACGCCATCTGTTCGTTGACATGGTAAAAGTTTCACATCCTACCGGCGATAATAACGCCGCGTCCCTTTCAAATATCTTCGACGTTCTGCAGTCTCAGTTGCGATAATTTGAAATACTTATTACGATAAAATGCTAAGTGGTGAGCTCAACGCGGTTGCAGCGGCTCGCTGCCGGCACGCGTGACGAGGGCGGGAGCGGAGGCGGGCGCGGGCGCGGGCGCGGAGGCGGGCGGCTCGTCGGGCGGCTCGGGCAGCGCGGCGCGGCGCGGGCGGCGGCGCCGGTACTCCGCGGACTGGCGGCCGAGCGCGTCGCCCAGCACGTCGGGCCGCCGCCGCTCGCGCTCCGCGCCGCACGCGCCGCCGCACGGCGCCTCCTCCTCGTTCTCTTCGTCTACTTCCTGGAAATTAAAGACAAATATGTTACCTATGCAAAATACTCATGCTTAAATACTTTGCCTTTTAGTCCCACTGAAATCCGACCATCAAGGATGGGACTATTACTGACCCCCGTTTTCTGTAGATAACTATGTCTGTTTGTGCATCATAGGTAAGCATAATAAACTAATTCCTAGCTTTAGCTAAAATGCAAAATTATTGTGAAAGACTGTTTGTTTCTAAATAAATTAAAAAAAAAATTAAAAAAATAAAGACAGCAGATAAACCTTAAAAAAAGAATCAGCCATTCAAGAAAAACACTATGGGCTTCGGAGACGATCAAACAGCTTGATGACACGCACGTAGAGATGTGAACTCTACAACTCTTTGAAGTAAAAATACTTGACTCAAAAGTAAAACTCTACATGTTAGACGCCAAGCCGCTTCACCGCCCCCGAAGCTATTACAATTTAGGAAACTGTGTCTAAGTATAAATAAAACTATATATTTACCAACGCGATCAAAAATATTAATCGCGTGGTGGTTCGACTCGGTACAAATTGCAATGGAAATGGGCGGGTATGTTGTAGGGTGTGGGTTGTGGGTTGTGGGGTGACGTGACGTCATGGCAGACCTTGATCTCCGCGAAGGTGACCGGCATGGTGCGGTGCCTTGCGCGCGCGCCGTTGGCCGCCTCGCGCCGCGCCCGCCGGCCGCGCGCCAGCGCCGACGCCGCCGCCGGGTACACCGCCTCCATCGCGCCTGCGCCTGCGCCTGTCCCGCCCCCGCCCCCGCCCCCGCCCCCGCCCCCGCCCCGACACAACACCTGCACATACCGACACATCCTTCATAAAATTCAAAAACAAACACTGATAACTAAATACTCTTGCACCTGCAGGGCTACTTTCGTAGTAGTTTCGTAGTTGCGTAAAAACTCGGAATTCGTGTCGTATCGTCCCTCTCGCTCTCGTATTAAATAGTACAAGTGTCAGAGCAACCGAACGACACGACTTTCGAGTTTCGAATTTCGTAGTAGGCCTGCTGCACCACAGGCCTACACTAAACAAAACTCGCTAAAAATTTTGCGATCTTTAGAGCACAAAACATAATAACAAAAGCACGGGTTGGCAAATCAGGATCAGAATTAACTTTTATCGAATATCTCAAATCGCGTATCGAGCGTCACGTCGTGCGTCAACAAGTCCCGATTGAGGCCAGGGCCGCCGTAAGCTCTCGATCTGTTCTAAGATAGTGTGTTGTAAAAAGTAACGTACCTACCGCGCACTGCTAGCTATGACGCCAGAATACTTTGTTATGGTCACTGCAGTCCCTGCAGCCACTGCAAGCTCAGAGGGAGGCCTGGCCTGGCCCAGCTGGCAGGCGCGGCGCCGCGAGCTGCGAGCGTGGTGTCAGCGCCAGCCGACGCCGAGCCCTCAGCGCTCCGCCCTCGCCAGTGGCCTGCAGCGCGCGCGAGTTGCGACCAGTGGGTACACTCTCGATCGGACACGAACTCTACCAGTCGTCCGCTTGATATTTTTTCCCGAGAAATCTGAATGTTTTGGTGTGACCGCGTTCCGGCGCTGGCGCGGCGCCAACCCCCCGCCCCGCCCCGCACCGCGCCCGCCGTAAACAAACGCGATGCGAAATGGTTAATAAACAAAACGGGCAACCTCGCCACGCAATCGCGGAAAGTGAATAAATACCTACCTACTGGTTATTTATAATCCGACAAGTCATCTTAATTCAACGGAATAAAATGTGACGCAGCTCGCCGTGGCCCTCGCCGCTCGGGCCGGCGCCGGCGCGGCCGCTGCCCGCTGCTGCTGCTCGTGCTGGGTGAAGCTGGGACACTTGCCAGCGCTGCGCACGCGATATTTCAATCACTTATGCAAATAAAACAACTTACTTACTTACTTAAATTTAGATTTGTCACTGAAATATATTGGTCATCAAATTAACCAAATCTGTCTCTAAGTAGGTATGAATCATCAGATTAATTTATTTAACCTATTCTGCCAATAATAGCACATAGAAACTTCTACGGTTTACTGAAAATAACCTATTTTAATACATTGCTTTATATCTAAACTAATCAAAAAAAACATAAGTATTCTACCCTGCCAACACAAAAGGACTAATTCTTCATAGTGAGCTTTTGACATCTTACGTCCTTTATTGTAAGTTAGGAGGGTAGGATTATAATTGGCTAAGTAAAGTTTTTTGAAGAGGTGCTAAATATATTTTTCTTCGATAGTCGACGTCTTAATAATCGAGGAACTGCAGCTCTTTTATTTTTATATCCTCTTATTAATTAGAAATATTTTTTTAAGTGGTCGATATGACGTTTGTGAGATTGAAATTGCAGAACCGTTGAGGGCTTAGTACTTAGTAGAAACAGTTAAAAAAAAAACGAAGTCAACTGTCACTGCTGTCACTGTCAAGTAGAATCTAACCTAAAACCGTTTTATTTACTTTGCGATTTGGTGCGATCAGTGTTTTTTGGATAATTTTTAAAGACCTCTCAGCACAAAGTCAGTACTTTAAAATTTGCCGCATTTCTCCACGACCTTTGCATGATAATTGGACCACGATTGGATAGTTTCGAAGACTATTTTGGCTCTGCTTCTTCGACAACGCTATCTTGCAGTCTCGACGACACTTGGCTTGACTTTTGGACCATATTTTCTATTTTAGCGGCTTCACCTTTCAATACGAAATGAGTGAATTTGTGCGAGCAGATTCAAGGAACTTGCCACACATGGCTATGAGTCTAGAATATTTTGACACCAGTGATAAGTATACAATGTTGCCGAAATCAAAGGAGATAAAGCACTCTTGTCCGCACCGGTAAAATGGATGAACGTAAGTACAAAAGTATATCAATACAGTTTCTTGTCTATTTTTTTACATTACATTTTAGGGCATCAAAAGTTGAATATGTTGCCGGACCAAAGTTGTTTGAGAGCACAGAATAACAAAAACATATTACCTATATTGTGACCATTTACTTAGATATCAACTGACAATGTGATTGATGCGACAGGTGATGTTGTTCTGCATTGGCTGGTAAATATTATGATAGAGTAAAATTTCTGTGGTTAGTGAAACATTATATTATAACTAGCTGTTGCCCGAGACTCTGTCTACGAAGAATTCGCTTATTGCTTTCCTGCAAGTACTATGTATTTTTTCGGGATAAAACTGTGAGGTAAAAAGTAGCCTATGTTCTTCCTCGGGACTCCAACTACCTACATAATGAATTTCGGCTAAATCAGTTCAGCGGTTGAAGCATGAAAAGTTAACAGATAGACCGACAGAGTTCCTTTCACGTTTATAATATTAAATATAAGTAAGGATTTATAATAATTTTGATCTTTTTTTCAGGTGGATGTAAACACACATTGGTGTTTTTATTTTGGTTGCAAGAAAAAGCCAGTGAAGGAGCATAACCTGTTTTTTCCAAGGACATGCATTTTTCCATAAAAAAAGAGGCATAGAAGTACACGAAACTCCTCAATGGTTAATGGATGAGAATAGAATAGATTTAAGATTTAGCACGGAAGTGTAATTTTGAACATGACAATCTCTTAATACAGAAATGTATTTTTAGTTGACAATGCAAGTACAGTCGATAAAAAGAACAGTCAGCAAAATTTTTTCTTAAAATATCATTTTTGGTTTTTTTTTTTTTTTTTTTTTTTTTTTTATTCAACTGGATGGCAAACGACAAGTTCTCCTGATATGAGATCACCACCGCCCTAAACACTGCAACACCAGGGGATTGCAGATTTTCCACCTAGAGGCCTATATCAAGTTTTTATTGTGTAAGCTTTTATTTTTCCTCACAATACTTTTTGTTGACGTTACTTGTCTTGCATTGTCATCTAATCTGTAATCAGTATAAGTACTGCTGTGCTAAGCTAATGGTACTTTAAATTTGTATTCTCATTTTGGTTTATAATTATAATACATACATACTCGTACATTGCAAGTCGAATAAAATCTTGTAAAATATGTTTCTTCTCACTTATGATTTACATCATCAAAAATAACGAAAAAATGTGCAGAATTTGTAACATTGCTCACAGAGATTTTGATTAGGTTCGATTCCCGGTCATGTATGTATTAGAGTCAGACAAATAAAACGGTTGAATGCCATATATATCCATACTAATATTATAAATGCGAAAGTGTATGTGTTTGTAAGTTTCTCCGTCTTTCACGTCGCATTGGAGCGACGGATCGACGTGATTTTGGCATAGAGATTGTTTATGGGCCACAGAGTGATATAGGCTACTTTTTATCCTGGAAAAATAAACAGTTCCCGAGGGAACAGCGCGGAACAACCGAATTCCACGCGGGCGAAGCCGCGGGCAAAAGCTAGTATATATACACACATCCAGTTCAACTGGTAGAACAAACAATACAATCTAGGGTCACTGTCACAAGTACAAGTACTAAAAATACAAGTAAATCACCACGGTTTTGTTATAACTTATGATCAATGGTACGCATATTGTTTACACATATAACACACAAGTTAATCAAACCATGGTTGCTTAGGAAATGAAAAGTTTAATATGATTGACAGCCCTTTTATAGCCTGCCGGAAAAATCTTTACAGCGCGATTCAGCTTTTCCTTGAGACGAGATAGTGACATCTTTTGATGCAAAAGTAAACTAAAATCCCGGTTTAACACATAGTGACCTATAATATTTGTGTTATATTTCCTTGTATTTCTTAGTAGTACTTCTAATGCCTTTATGGGATGGCACAATATTTAATTTATTAAAAATACGACTTGTTTTTAAATTACCCTTTGCCAGGAATATTATATACATGTTCCAATAAATCAGGTCTTTTGAGACATATGTTTATGCTAAACGTTTTTATGATAATTTGTGTATTTATGAAATAAAAACAATATAAATTATTGCATTTTTATTATATTACTCTGCAAATTAACTAAAACCATCTAAAACACATGCAATGCGTTTAGCTTATGCTAAACGTTTTTATGATAATTTGTACATTTATGAAATAAATAAAACATAAATTATTGCATTTTTATTATATTACTCTGCAAATTAACTAAAACTATCTAAAACACATGCAATAAGACAGCTTTGTCTACATAATTTTATGTGGTTATGGTTAATAACAGAGACGCTTCAAAAATACGGATTCTTTTAATCTTCAAATCACGCATTTCACATGTAACCTCAAGGTCGCTATGACTTTATATGGAATCACCCCTTTTTAGTAGCCACACAAAGCCACTTCATTCTGTAAATGATTTAGCAGAAACTCTTCCTTCAATACACTTTGAAATAAAGAATATAAACCCATTTGTGCATAAATATTTTAATGTATAGCATGACTCTTACTGAGACCATGTCCTTTTTATTGTTTTGGTAAAAAAACACGATATCTCTCCCTTCTGTTATGTTCTCCTTTGCTGTGTTTGATGTTGAAGGGCTAGAGGGTTCGTATATCATGTTGTTGATGAGCAACTTGCAGTGGAAGATGAAGCTGACTTGCACCAAGTCGCTTGTAAAGACTAGGATGCATAAATACGCAGAATTCTGAAATCTCGTCTGTATTTCATAGACCAACGTACAAAGCATTAGAGAACATTTCTGTAATGCTCCATTTCAACTCGAATACTGTCGGAGTCGTCTGAATCCATTGTAGGGATACTGTGATTCGAATTTACTCGTAAGGCAGTCCAAATATCAAGCCAAGTGTCGTCGAGACTGCAAGATAGCGTTGTCGAAGAAGCAGAGCCAAAATAGTCGTCGAAACTATCCAATCGTGGTCCAATTATCATGCAAAGGTCGTGGAGAAATGCGGCA
Source organism: Choristoneura fumiferana (assembly GCF_025370935.1). Classification (NCBI taxonomy): domain Eukaryota; kingdom Metazoa; phylum Arthropoda; class Insecta; order Lepidoptera; family Tortricidae; genus Choristoneura; species Choristoneura fumiferana. The sequence goes on along the minus strand of NC_133486.1, from coordinate 16,170,431 downwards.
AATTTTAAAGTACTGAGTTTGTGCTGAGAGGTCTTTTAAAAATTATCCAAAAAACACTGATCGCACCAAATCGCAAAGTAAATAAAACGGTTTTAGGTTAGATTCTACTTGACAGTGACAGCAGTGACAGTTGACTTCGTTTTTTTTTTTAGTTTTTCTACTAAGTACTAAGCCCTCAACGGTTCTGCAATTTCAATCTCACAAACGTCATATCGACCACTTAAAAAAATATTTCTAATTAATAAGAGGAAATAAAAATAAAAGAGCTGCAGTTTCTCGATTATTAAGACGTCGACTATCGAAAAAAAATATAATTAGCGCCTCTCTCAAAAAACTTTACTTAGCCAATTGTACCTATTCCACTAAGGCAGGTATGGTTAGGTTAGGTACGACGACGAGCGAAGCGAGGACCAGTTTTAGGTAGAACTGCGACAATTTTTTGCGAATATTTTTTGCTAATACTTGTATGTTGAATATAAATGTTTGTAGTAGGAGTAGGTACTTGAGTCTTGGATGTTGCTGACTATGCCCGCCTAGCATGTTTTAGTTCGACTACATTCCTTCAGCGGTTTAACCTTTTAACCACCAATACTTTTTCATTCGTACGTGCCCGTATCGCCACCTACACCGAAACTATATGACATTTTGAACTATATAAGACTACTTACGGCGATAGTGGCTTGACATTGGGTTGGGCGTCTTATTACTAGAATACGGCGGTCAAAAGGTTAAGCGTGTTGAGGACGGACACGCCAGATGGATACAGTTAGTTTCACATTTCATATAATATTAGTAAGTATTCTAAGCATAAATTGGGCCTTTTACGAGACGATGCAGTATGAACTAAAACTCCTTAGCTTTTTTACGGGGGACACTTTGACAGTGACAGTGACAGCAATAAGCGTATGACGTCTGCGTGACAGCTGGGCTACTATGAACTCCATATTCGAAGTTCGTGTCGTGCGGTCCCTTTGACACTTACACTATTAAATACGAGAGCGAGAGAAACGGCACCATACGAACTTCGAGTTTCGAGTTTCGTAGTAGCCCAGCAGCATACATGACATGACAGCGCTTGTTGTTGTGTTGTGTTGACATATGGTTGACATTTTATTTTATTGCTCTTGCTCGATCACAGAAACGCTACTCGCATTACTCGCATACTTGTTCATTTGTATATTTATTTCGGGGGTTTTTAAGCTAAACCAAAATGAGTTACATGCTGGGGCATCTCCACAACGGCTGGCAAGTGGACCAGGCCATCCTGTCGGAGGAGGACCGAGTAGTGGTGAGTAACAATTAGGTTATTCAATTCAACATTCTAGAAATTTGATCTTGCAAGCTCAATATCTCCTTTCTAAAGAATAATTTAAATACATACTACTCAGTGCTAGTGTTTGGTATGCGTACTGCTGAGTTACCATATCGTTTTCTCTCAAAACGTAAGAAAATTACTAAAATATGTGCATTAAACATAATAACATAATAGTTGATTGCTGAAGTATGTGCGTGTGGTCAGGTGATCCGCTTCGGGCACGACTGGGACCCGACGTGCATGAAGATGGACGAGGTGCTGTACAGCATCGCGGAGAAGGTCAAGAACTTTGCCGTGGTCTACCTCGTGGACATCACCGAGGTGCCGGACTTCAACAAGATGTGAGTTTGTAGAACATGTTCATTATTATTAAATCTTTATGTATCCATACAGTACAATAAGTTGATATATAAATTATTTTAGGGATAAGTAGTTACTGTTATGGCTCCTATTGGGTAAAAGCCTCCTTCATGTCTTTCCACTTTTGTTTGTTTTGAGCGATGCTCATCCAGTTATTTCCAGCTGTTTTTACAATTTCATCAACCTATCGTTTCTTTTGCCATCCTCTTTGTCTTTTTCCAGCAAGACCAAGCCACTCCATTGTTTGTAATGTCCATCTATTATCCCGATATGTAGCTACATGACCTGCCCACTTCCACTTCGGTTTGAAGGCATGTTGCAATGCGTCTGTTAATTTTGTTTTCTGGCATATGTCAGTATTTCATATTTTATCAATTCTTTTCAGTTTCAGGATACTTCTTTCCATAGCATCATGGGAGTATTTTGTTTTTAACCTTGTTTGTGAATGTCCCAGTCTGGCTAGCATATGTTAAGCAGGGTAATAGGGCATTATTTTCTTCTTTAGCCTCAGACTATAGTTTCCTTTTAAGACTTCTTTCTGGGCCCAATACTTTTTCCAAGTTGTATTAATCCTTCTGTCTACTTCATTTTCGTTTCTGTTGATGTCAAATTGTATGAATTTTCCAAGGTATATATATTTATTGACATATTCTATCGTCTTTCGGTCTATGTTAATTGGACTTTGGATACTATTGGTCATTATTTTAGTTTTGTCAGTGTTCATTTTCAATCCTACTTTTTGGCTTTCATCAGTGAAAAAAAAAATGCTTCAAACCTCACTGATGAAGGAATATTATTAACTAGTATTTAAATACTCAATGCTTTATGCTCTTACACAGTGCATGATTATATAGATTATTTTGTATAAAATTTCTAGTTTTAGTCCAGTTTAGGCGTGCTAGAAAAATAGTGTAAGTTGCATTACATTGTAGAACTTTATTTACCACTTTAAACTTGTGCATCCTGCACACATTTTGTTATTGGTGTAAACTGGGCCATTGACACCCTAATATTAACTTCACTTGTAAAAGTAAAGTACCAAACTATGTAAGTTTTAGAAACAAAATCTTACAACTCAACTTTTACTCTACCCACAAACATTCACTTGCTTCGACTTAAAATTCAGGGCAAAGTTTTGAACATCATGTTTATGTACATTAAATATTATTAAAAATAATGTATCAAATATGTAAATTTTCATATAAAGTTGTAAATTAAAAACTTTTATTCAACATATTTTTTTTAATCTTATTTTAATGAGGCTTAAGTACACCAAATGTGACTGTGTCAGCCTCATGGAAAGCCACAGAGAACCACATTAAACTGTTCCCTGTCCAGAGACGGAGTCTCTGCGTACAGGAGCATGCCTAATGAATGAATTTGTCAACCAGCATTTGAAGGTAATATTGTGTGGTGCAGGTACGAGCTGTACGACCCGTGCACGGTGATGTTCTTCTTCCGCAACAAGCACATCATGATCGATCTGGGCACCGGCAACAACAACAAGATCAACTGGCCGCTCGAGGACAAGCAGGAGATGGTCGACATCCTCGAGACGGTCTACCGCGGCGCGCGCAAGGGACGCGGTCTTGTCGTCTCCCCTAAAGACTACTCCACCAAGTACCGCTACTGAGGGCTGTTACTGCTTACCTACAGTGCCTCGCAAAGAACTGACCGTTGTCTTGATGAATCCCAGCTGTGTGTAACTTGTTCAATCATAATTACATAGTAAGTTGACCATGTGTTCAATGTACAACTTCAGGCAAAGATTAATGCTCTGGTTGAAATTGATCAGCGGTGTTTTAGTATGTATTTTGGTAATGATTCTAAACTGTCTCACGCTCATGACTTTAATGACCTCTCCAATAACATTTCTCCCTAGTGTCTATTTCCTTCTGGTGTGTACATACTGCCGTTTCGGCAAATTATTTTTCGCCAAATTTCACTTCCCAAAAAACTTATTGCAGTAGTTTCATTTCCCAAACGAATCTTTAGCATATTAACATTTCGCATTTTATTCATTTGGTCAACTTATCATTTTGCATAATTTTGCACTGTCACGGTTTATTATGACAAATGTTTATTAAGCAAACGTTTTCTTTTGGCTAATATTATATTCCAAAAAAATGTTTGTTCAAAATGACGCACCAACCACAGAAACCAACTGCTACCAGAAAAGTAGGTTAGGTTAGAACTGCGTCCCCCACAGAAACAAACTGCTATCAGAAAAGTAGGTTATTATGCTATGCAATATTTTGGGAAGAGTGCTTTATGCCAAACGATACATTTGACTAAATAATACTGATATGAACATGACAGTAATTATTTTACAACAATAATTTGCCAAAAAAAAATACTAACTGTGAAATTGCGATAAGTTGTTTTAGCAAATGATTTCTTTGCCAAATGATAATTTGATTAAAGTTTTTTGCCCATACATTAGTAATCCTTATTTCCTTTTATGTACATATTGTTCAACATTTTACTTTAGAGAATAGGTAGCCTAAACATAATGGATATCAATGAGCATTGTTTTAAATGTTTGTATGGTATAATATCTATATCTATAAGATCTAAGTTTGTAATTAGAATATAATGAGTTCTTTAGAAAATAAAATTATGTTTTGTTTTATTTTATCAAAATTTATCCGTCAAATAAACTTAATCAATGAATGGTGAAACATGGGTGAAACAGGATGTTAATCTACTAAGTACCATAAATAAATAAATAAATAAATAAATATCACGGGACAATTCACACCAATTGATAGTCCAAAGTAAGCTTAGCACAGCTTGTGTTATGGGTACTAAGCAACGGATAAATATAATTATATAGATATAGATACATACTTAAATACATATTAAACACCCAAGACCCGAGAACAAACATTCGTATTTTTCATACAAATATCTGCCCGACACGGGAATCGAACCCGGGACCTCAAGCTTCATAGTCAGGTTCTCTAACCACTACCACCATCAGATGATTATTTTGGTATTGGATAATGGATGACTTACTTTGGTTGTAACTTTTTTAAAATTTGAAAATGGCTATTATCATAAACATAATATTACTTATGTTATGTTTATGTGAGATATCATATCGATGACTATGAGAGCTAAGCCAGTGCTTTTTAGGGTTCCGGAGCCAAAATGGCAAAAACGGAACCCTTATAGTTTCGTCATGTCTGTCTGTCTGTCTCTGACCGTCCGCGGCTTTGCTCAGGGACTATCAATGCTAGAAAGCTGTAATTTTGCACGGGTATATACATAAACTATGCCAACAAAATAGTACAATAAAAAATTAGAAAACAATTTTTTTTAGGGTACCTCCCATAGACGTAAAGTGGGGGTGTTTTTTTTTCTCATCCAACCCTAAAGTGTGGGGTATCGTTGGATAGGTCTTTTAAAACCATTAGAGGTTTCATAAGACGATTTTTCGATTCAGTGATGTGTTTGCGAAATATTCAACTTTAAAGAGCAAATTTTCATTAAAATAGGGCGTCCGTACTCCCTCTAAAATCTAAACCGGTGGGTGGAAAAATTTGAAAAAATTCACAATGGTAGTAAACATATCAAACTTACAAGGAACTATAACGGCTAAGTTTGCTTGAGAATTATTAGTAGTTTAAGAGTAAATAGCAGCCTAAGGTTAAGGTATAAAATATACCTAAACTTGGAAGATTCCGTATAAAATACGAAATCCTTAGAAAAATATTATTATTATATAAATTATCAGGCAGGCAGTTGCAAGCAACTGATAGGTGCCTGTTTCTTGGTCAAGTATTCTTTGTATTGTTAATGTGTTGGTCTAGCCGGTTCTTACTTAATTTTTTCGTAATGGCTACGGAACCCTATTATGGGCGTGTCGGACACGCTCTTGGCCGGTTTTTTTTGGTTAGACCTTTTACCTTGCCCTATTCTGCCAAGTCAAATCCATTTAAAAAAACAACGGGGCTAAAAACTCGATCGTCGTCGTCGTCGATGACAGTATAGAGGCGTTTTAATTTGAAACTTAACATTTTTATCCATGTCTCAAATGGCTTGGACGTATAAAATAATTGGCGGGAAAAGTTGAGTTCACGTTTTAAAAAAAAAATCGCTTCTAATATAAAGTTCACAACTAAAATTGTGGGGAAATTGAAAAACTAAGGTAAGACAATGACGAGTTGTTTATATTTCAAAGGGGAAAGTGAGTTTGTTTGTTACACTTTCACGCCTCACGCGTATGAAATTTTGCATACGTCATATTAGAAGTCTAGAATAAATATAGGATATTTTTATCCCTAAAAAATTGTCGTTCCCGAGGGATGACTAGGAGTTTGTTTTGTATTCTGACATTATTTAAAGAACGTTGGTGCATTGTGCATTTATACCTACTTCTAAACCGGTCTGTTAGCAGTTAGAATACAAAACGATTTATTTTGATTATTTTTATGATTTTTGATCTATTTTAATTTGATATTTGACATAGGAAATTTGTAATTGTAATAAAATAATTATACGCCTCTCAACAGAATATTTGCACGCCTGCATGTAGGCTGAATACACTGAAATAAAAATATACAATGTAAGACCTTCCTGTACTGTATTCTGGCAAATAAATACTTTTGACTTTTGACTTGATTTTACTCACACTTTCCGAGACCAACATTGATGACCAATAATAAATATTTAAATTAAATAACTGACTGCCATTACCACCACTGGCGTACTAACTCTGCTTGCTTGCATTTTTGGCAGTAGGTATGCCGTCTATGCAAACAAAACAAACAGAGACGGCATCACATTTATCCGTCAGTTAAAATTAATCAATTCAATGGATGGTGAAACAGCCTGGTGCCTTAATGTGCTATTTGTGACACCTAGTAAATGTGAGCGTCGGCCTCGGCAGTTGGCAAAGCATTGCCGTACCATTTTCTACTCTTTCCAGATTAATTAGGTGTCCGGTCAGGTCGGCAAATACTTATGCATCCATTTATCATTCAAAGGTTTTTTTTTCGAGGTAGTGAAAACAATTTGTACATTTATTTTAGTAAGTTTATTCAGTCTTGAACAGACGATACACGTAGAAGTCGACACCGTGACGTCACCGGTTCGGTCGCGGTAGAGTCGGAGTTTGTTCAGCGTTGAGCGGCCGCGGCGGCCGGGAGGACATGACTAGCGTGGCGCCGCGGCGGCGGGCGGCGGGCGGCTACTGGGAAGCGGGCGGCGGGTGCGGGTCGCGCCGCTCGCGGTCCACGCTCCAGTCGAAGGCGCCGGGCGCCCAGATGGAGGCCAGCGAGTGGAAGGGGTCGTAGGTGCGCACGGGCGCGGGCGCGGGCGCGGGTACCGGCGGCGGCGGCGGCGGCGGCTGGCGCGGCCCGAAGCCCGGCGGCGGCCGCACGCCGCCCGCGCTCCACGCCCACGCGCGCTCCTCGCCGCTGCCGCCGCCGCTCCACGGGGACCCGATCGTGCCGTACGCGTTGTTCGTCAGGTTGCTCGGCTCTTCTGAAAATTGATGATCCATGATGAGCACCCGATTACCTTATCGATTTTATTATCAACGAAGAATGAAACAATGTGGGACCCAAGTGAGAACCCTGAGGAACTCCGGAGGATTTATTATAACTACATATTTATTTCATATCCATGCACTATTACCTTCTGTGATCTAGAAAGATAGCACGGAAATTCGTCTAAAGAAAACTATGCTATACACCCAACATATTTAATTTTTGCATTTTTTAATGGGTATGTCAGAATGATGGGAAGATACATAAGTATCTCGATTAAGTATATTGTATAATTGTGGATCGAACACTATGTTTATGAAGATGCAAAGTATGTCATCTTTCTAATGAGTGATTATTTTTTCGGTGTCATTTCTGTAAGGGAGTCACACTGAAGCGAGCAAAGAGATAAGTACTGACCGAGGTAGTCGCGGGGCGAGGGCGCGGGCGCGGCGAAGGGCGAGCGGTCGGGGCCGCGCCACGCGTAGTCGGGCGCCGGCGCGGGGGGCGCGGGGGGCGCGGGGGGCCGCAGCGAGTGCGCCGCGTCGTTGAAGTAGAACAGCGAGTGGTCGGGTGCCGGCGCGGGCGGCGGCGAGCGGCGGCGCGCGGGCGCGGGCGCGGCGGGGGGCGCGGGCGGGGGCGCGCCCGCGGCCACCACGCTGCTCCACGAGGCGCCCCAGCGGAGCGCGCAGCCCGCGCCCGCGCCCGCGCCCGCCTGCGGCCCGCGCGGCTCCGCGTGCGGCGGGGACGGGCGCGCCGGGGCGGCCGGCGGCCGCTCGCCGCGCCGCTTGGACACCTTGTCTTTGCGCGCGTGATGCTTGCCGGGCGTGGCGCGCGGGCGCGCGGGCGGCTCGCTGCGGCGCGCCGGCGGGCTGGCGTCGCGGCGCGGGCGCAGGGGGGCTGGCGGCGGGGAGGACGGCCGCGGCGGCGGCGGCTCGCTCGCGGCGGCCGGCTCGCTCGGCTCGGGGTGCTCCGGCTCGTCGGGCGGCGACGAGGAGTCGGTGGTCGTGGTGGAGGCGGCGTCGTCCTCGCTGCTGGTGCGCGGGTCGCGGTCCTCCGCGTCGGCGTCGGCGTCGGGCTCGGCGCGGTCCGCGGGCTCGGCGGCGCGCGGCGGGTCGCGCTCGCCGGCGGGGCGGCCCTCCTCGTCCCCGTCGGGGGCGCGCGGCGAGTCGCGGCGGAGCATCTCAACGCGCCAGAGCTCGAAAGCTTTGCGCTCGGCGTGCGGGTCGGGCGCGGGCGGGGTCTGCGCGGGCGGCGGGCGACGCGGCGTCTTGCGGCGGCGCGCGGGCGGCGGCGGCGCGGGCGCGCGGGCCAGCGCGCGCAGGTCGAGCGGCGCGCGCGGGGGCGGCGCGGGGGCGCGCGGGCGAGGCGCGCCCGTCGCAGCAGCCGCTCGGCGTCGAGCGCGGCGGCGGCGAGCACGAGCGCGAGCGCGGCCAGCACCAGCAGGGCGCCGGCGGCGCGCAGCGCGGGCTCCCAGGGCGGGCGCGGCAGCTGGCGCGCGCAGGCGGGCAGCAGCCGCGCGGGCACGGCGGCCAGCAGTCGGAAGGCGGCGGGCGCGGCGCCGGCGCCGGCGCGCAGGGTGAGCGCGGCGGACACGCGCGCCAGCGAGCAGTCCGCGCGGAAGGCGACCGTGAGCGCGCGCGACTCGTTGGGCGCGAGCGCGAGCGGCGCGCAGGGCTCCAGCCGGAAGCCGCGCGCGCGGCACGGCGCGCCCGCCAGCCGCCAGCCGCGCAGGCGCAGCGGGACCGCGCCCGTGTTGCGCGCCACGACCGTGCGCCGCACCGTCCACCGCCCCCCGCCCCCTCGCCGCCCTCCCCCGCCTCCCCGCACTCGGAATCTTCCGAGCAGTCGTCCACCTGAACGAACGGAACTTCGTGAGCGTACGAGCGATAACCCGCTAAACCCGCGCATCGCATGCTCTGTGTGCGTTTAAAACGTTAATAATAGCAAAATCAGCTTCAATCAAAAATTATATCAAAAATAAAACCCCTACCTGCAGCAGCAGCGGCGCGGCGGCGCCGGCGCGGCGTCCCGCCAGCTCGAAGCTGGGCACGGCGCCACGTCCCGCCAACTCCACGCCCTCCACCACGGTCAGGTTGTTTCTAGAAACGAATACCAAACAATTACCGTCTACTTCTTTATAATTATGTATGTAAATATAATAAATAAAATAGGCAGTGAAACATGGAAGTACCTTAGATAAAAGTGTGCGTGGTAAAGCGCAGGCTGCGCGGGCGCAAAGTCCACTCGGAAGTCGACGACGGCGCGGGGCGCCAGTGTCAGTGCGATCCCTCCCTCCCCCTCCCCCTCCCCGGGCCCCGCCTCCGGCAGCGCGGCCACGCCCCCGTGCGGCGCGCGCCACTCCGCCAGCGCGAACGTGCCTTCCGAGTACACGCATTCTTCGCTGACGCACTGCGGGGCCGTCGTGCTGCAATATAAAACAAATCTCATCACTCTATCGATATTGAACGAAACTTGGGTGATATTAGGCAAAAGGCAGTGAAAGGAGCTCGTCGTTTTTTTGCTTTGTTATAAAGCGAAACTTTTGTACCTACCTACTAATATTAAGTATTTCATTTCATCATTTGTAATTTAGAACCAACCCATGCTACCACTCATAGCTTCCTCTTTTGATATCAACCCCTTATTATCAAAAACTGTTGTTTTATTATGAGTAGAAGAATGAAACCGCGTTATACTGACAGCGCGGGCGCGGGCAGCGCGAGGGCGGGCGCGAGGAGCGCGTGCACCCGCAGCGGGTGGGCGGGGCTGGGGTTGCGCACGCGCAGCCAGCGCGCCGCGGCCGCGCCCACGCCCGCCAGCAGGGCCTCGTCTCCCGCCGGCTCCACGGCGGTCACCAGTCGCGGCCACACCAACTGCACCGATCCCGACACGGGAATGCGCACCATCTGACGACACACACATACACACACGGCGTCACACAATCGTCACCACCAGTGATGTAACATTCTTCATTTGCAATTATTCTACGTTAAAAAAAATATAATTATTATTTATTCGTAATCGTAAGGAAGACTTCAGGGGTCAGAGGGATGTCAGTGAATTAACAAATATACGTGTAGTAGTATCATGGAGTGGCCGAATCGAATTAAACAAACAATGTCACCTCATTGGTGTCGAGCCAGAGCGAGACGTTGAGTGTGGCGGCGCGCGCCAGCTCGGCCTCGAACAGCTGGCGGCGCCGGCGCAGCAGCGGCAGCTCCTCGCGCAGCGGCCGCGCGCGCCACGCGCGCCGCCCCGCCCCCGCCGCCGCCCCCGCCGCCGCCTCCGCCTCCGCCTCCGCCTGTCCGCTGTAGCAGCGGGCGCCGCACGCGCGCTCCGCCACGTACCGCACCCGGCCCAGGGTCGCGGACGCGCCCGCCTCCAGCCAGCGCTCCGCCTCAGACTCGGGAGGACTGCCGGGGATGACCATTGCTCGATCAAATAGTCACGCTTCAACGCTGCCGTATCATACGCTCGGTACTACATATTTCGCTTTAGAACGATGAAACGGCAAACTCCGAATTCGGTTCGTTCGAAACAAACATCGTTAGTTTTTAACAAGCAATAAATCCGATAATAGATACTACAGTGCGTAAATTAACTATTTCAGTCTATTTATTGATTTAAGTTCTGCCTTTGATACAGTTAACCATGCACTACTCTTGAAACAACTGGAATTTATTAGAATCAGGGAAAATGCACACTAAATTTTGTTAAATTATCTTCAAATGGAAATAATTTTTAGAAAAAATAATTTTGAAACTAATTGTGGGAAGTTCAATATGACGTCCAAAGCTTTTGATGTTAAATGAGGTGTCCCTCAGGGTTCCATTCTGGGGCCCTAACTCTTGAGGGCTCTATTTCGTCGGCATGCTAAGCCTTATACCATAAGGCTTATGGTGTTTTAGGGACGTCTTCACATATGAAAATAAGCACACGCCAAAATAAAAAAAAATCTTCACTATCAAGAGTTGAGAACAAGCAACTCACATGAATTCTACGGCCAAGTCGGGGTCCTTGGATTCGACACGCTCCAGCCGCATGCGCAGCGCCATACTACTCTCCACCGACAGCGTCCACTCCGGCACCTCCGCGAACTGAAACCGATAGCGCGCTGTTGAATTTGATGTCGTTGTAGCGACAACATCGAACCGATTAAATAGGTACAAGCGAGCCCACGCAGTGCTTGTACCACCGTACCGGGGCGGCGGGTCGGGGGCCGGGCGCGAGCAGGGCGGCGCGCAGCTGGCCGGGCCGCGCGCGCAGCCGCAGCGCCGTGCGCTGGTGCGCGTGCGCGCCGCGGAGCCACACGGCGCCCGCCACGCCCCCCGCGCGCGCCGGCGCCACCACCGTCAGCACCGCCTGCAACACATTACCCACCCGCATTAGACCGCGCCTCCTGTGTAGTGTGTGGTGTGTGGTGTGTGTGGTGTGGTGTGACGAGCGCACCTGTACGTGCTGATGCGGCGGCACGCAGTCCGCGTCCAGGGTGAGCGTGGCGCCGGGCAGCTCGGAGTGCGGCGCCACGCAGAGCGGCGCGGGCCCCCGGTTGGCCAGGCGCGCGCGCACGCGCCGCGTCGACGACGTGCCCAGCACGCCCAGGTCCAGCTCCGCGGCCGTGGCGCCCGGCCACTCCCACTCCTGACGCACCAACGACACACACTCAACAAGGAGATCGCGACAAGAACACGTACCAGATACATTAAAGCCTATTATTCGAACACAGATTTTTATGAACGGGAAAACGGTGCGAAAATATTGACAGAATCATTGCAAATTAGTAGTTAATGCAACTGTTACGTAAAGGAGTCCTTAAAACACGAGTGTGTGTACTGACGATGTCGAGCTCCCCGCTGTAGAGCTGCACGGGCACGGTGTAGGTGGTGTGCGTGAGGTTGGTGCGCAGGCGCAGCGCCGCGTCCAGCGCCGCGCGCGTGCGCCCGCGCAGCCGCAGCCGCGCCAGCAGCGCCGCCTCGCCCGCCCCCAGCGACAGCGGCACGAATGACTCCACCTGAACAACCATATGTATAACCGTGCGATTAGCCGCATGCATACCGTAACCTAAACCTAAGTTTTAGATAGGTTACTGTCTAAATACTCGTAAGCCAAAGATTTAACTTTTGTTTATTAGCAAGTAAAAAAATTACAACAATTTAAAAAATCATAGTATTAAAATAGCATTATAAAAAACCGAAATAAAGATAACAAAAACGTTAAAGACAACCACTGGTTGGCCACTGACCTCAAAGTGTTCGAGCAGTTCCGGCGGGTACTCGAGGCTGGCGACGAGCACGGGCTGCTCGAACTCGTTGCGCGCGCGCAACTCCTGCGGCTTCATGCATTCTTCCTCGTTCGCGGTCACGAAACTGTCGACAGAACGCACGTTACACACAAATAATAATCTCTGTGGAACACGCGCAGCACCAGCCGGCGCACCACCGCCCCGCGCCCCCCGCGCCCCCCGCTACTCACTGTAAGTGTGCGGGCAGCCGCAGCGTGCCGGGCAGCAGGCGCACGCTGTAGGGCAGCGCGCCGCCGCCGCGCAGCACCAGCCGGCGCACCACCGCCCCGCGCCCCCCGCGCCCCGCTACTCACTGTAAGTGTGCGGGCAGCCGCAGCGTGCCGGCAGCAGGCGCACGCTGTAGGGCAGCGCGCCGCCGCCCGCGCAGCACCAGCCGGCGCACCACCGCCCCGCGCCCCCGCGCCCCCCGCTACTCACTGTAAGTGTGCGGGCAGCCGCAGCGTGCCGGGCAGCAGGCGCACGCTGTAGGGCAGCGCGCCGCCGCCCGCGCAGCACCAGCCGGCGCACCACCGCCCCGCGCCCCCGCGCCCCCCGCTACTCACTGTAAGTGTGCGGGCAGCCGCAGCGTGCCGGGCAGCAGGCGCACGCTGTAGGGCAGCGCGCGCCGCCCGCGCAGCACCAGCCGGCGCACCACCGCCCCGCGCCCCCCGCGCCCCCGCTACTCACTGTAAGTGTGCGGGCAGCCGCAGCGTGCCGGGCAGCAGGCGCACGCTGTAGGGCAGCGCGCCGCCGCCGCGCAGCACCAGCCGGCGCACCACCGCCCCGCGCCCCCCGCGCCCCCGCTACTCACTGTAAGTGTGCGGGCAGCCGCAGCGTGCCGGGCAGCAGGCGCACGCTGTAGGGCAGCGCGCCGCCGCCCGCGCAGCACCAGCCGGCGCACCACCGCCCCGCGCCCCCCGCGCCCCCCGCTACTCACTGTAAGTGTGCGGGCAGCCGCAGCGTGCCGGGCAGCAGGCGCACGCTGTAGGGCAGCGCGCCGCCGCCCGCGCAGCACCAGCCGGCGCACCACCGCCCCGCGCCCCCCGCGCCCCCGCTACTCACTGTAAGTGTGCGGGCAGCCGCAGCGTGCCGGGCAGCAGGCGCACGCTGTAGGGCAGCGCGCCGCCGCCGCGCAGCACCAGCCGGCGCACCACCGCTCCGCGCCCCCCGCGCCCCCCTCGTCGTCCTCGCTCTGTTCCGCCTCCTCGTCGTCCGGAGAGATGCCGCGGGCCCACAGCTTTGCGACTGCGAACAGAGTGATCGGTCAGCTACCCGCACGCTGCTCCAGTGCGGGTGGTCACGCCGGCGGGCTCACTCACAGTCCAGCGTGAACTCTGCGGCGGGCTCGGGCTGCTGGTGCGGCTCGAGCTGCGTGCGCAGGAACGTCAGCTGCGCGCCCTCCGCGCTCTCCGCCGCGCCTGCCGCCGAACACCAAATTCAGTTGGGTCAAATTTTCATCATAGATTCGGCCACTATTTTCCCTTTCATTACGAGTGAAGAAATAAGAAATAATAGATTTTGCAGTGAGTGCATAAAATGAGCCAAAAATATTACAATACAATACAATACAATTACTCTTTATTGTACACCAGAAATAGTAAGCGATACAGAAAACAGGTACACAGAGAAAATTACCAGGTAAGCAATAGGCGACCTTATCGCTTAATATTGAAATGAAGTAAAAGTAAAAATGTATGCTGCCCAGACACCGAATAAGTAAATACGAAGTTTACGAACGTGAGATGTAAAAAACTATAATATCATGTATCTGACCGTTGTGCGTGTGCGTGTGCGCGTGCGCGGCGGCCCCGTTGTGGAGGCGCGGCGCGGGCGGCGGCGGCGGCGGCGCGTGCGGCGCGGCGCGGCACCGCGGGGGCAGCGCGCCGCCCGCCACCGCCTGCCACGCGCCCTCGCTGTTGCCCATCGTGATCTCGAACTGCAACAACACCAAACCTCACACTCGTCAATGATACGAGACATCGATTGTTGCCATCAGGACCTACACTATAATTTGAGCAGTGACAATAAATCCTTTCATAAAACGTTAAAAAAAATAACATTGCAAATTTTACTCCTGCTTCTCATAAACCACCGAAGGCAGTCATATTTAGTGGCATATCTGGTATGTAACAGACATGTCAGAATATTCAGCCACAGCCTCCCGAACGTACAATTAATAACACGATTTATGACACTCATTCTATTAAATACACTTAAATAAGATGAACGTATCACATAGTTTTGAAATCTTTATCTTAGCTTCCCAAAAGCCACCAAAATGGGGTGAAGTGGGGTCGAGTCCTTTGAGTTTATGATTCAACTGACCTTGTATGGCGGGTCCTGTGCGCCGCGCGTGCCGGCGCGCAGCTGCAGCGGCTGCGCGTGCGCGCCGGGCGGCGCCGCCAGCGCCTCCACCACCACCACCAGCGGCGGGCCCGTCACGTTGGCCTTAATCCTAGAACATAATAGTGGCGTTATAACAGTCGTACAAAAACATTAGTAAACAAAAAAGTCGTGTTGAAAAATTGTCTTTTTTAATTTAATTCGTTACGGCCACTATGAAAGAGATGACATTCCATATTTTATGCTAAATGCAATTGCAGCTGGAGCTCCTGTGCTATGTTAGTGTAGTATGCTATGGTCGTATCTTCGCGGCGCGTGTGTGTGTCCTTACCTGATGTAGGCGGCGCGCGGGTCGGGCGCGTCGCGCGGCTTGCCGGGCAGCGGCGGCGGCGCGGCGAGGCGCAGGCGCACGAGCGCGCGGCTGGAGTGCGGCGGGACGGCCCACAGCGCGCGCGGGGCCGTCGCCGCGCCGCCCGGCAGCTGCAGCCCCAGCCACCCCACCGACGAGTAGATCTCTTGCACCTGCACGTCACGACACTCGAACCATACAGTGGCTCAATTCAGGGGTAGGCAGTTACTAGTCAACACCACCCCCCAGTAGCAATGCCTTTTTGCAACACTGCCTGTTACACGTCACAGACACGTAGACAAATGGAACAACATGTTGCAGGACAAGCCTTCAATAATACATGAAATCTACCCAAAACAACTTTTAATGCCGCATACGCAACGTTCTGGGATCAAAACGTATTGCGGGACATTGTGCGAGGGTTACAGCGTCATATAAACAGATTATTTCGCGTCATCAAAAATGTTACATGGCGCATCCGGTGCTACACATACGACAGTCTTTAGCCTGTAACTCTAGCACGTGATGTGAAAATAAAATACAATGAGCCTCACGGCGTACCATCAGCCAAATATGTGGTCTACCACCCTAAAGTTGATAATCGTTTGCATGTCATAAAACAATAATGCCAATAGACGTGTCTGTCAACTTAAAAGTTCGACTTTAGCGACATATTCACTTAATAGGAACTTGTTTAAAAATTGGAAGACCACTTATTTGGCTGATGGTACGAAAACTTGCAAGAAAATTCTATGGTGTTTGTGATCCTTCCAGTCCGCACTGGGCCTGCGTGGAGCCCTCTCATTGGGCACTGGCCACTGCCCACTGCCCAGCAGTGGACGTGTGATGAGCCTCATACCTGCACGGTGTGCGGCGTGGGGTTGTGCAGCGTGAGCAGCGGCGTGAGCGTCGCGTTGTGCGGCACGCGCACGCCCACCAGCGGCCACAGCCCCCACTCGCTGGCCACGCCCACCGCCGACACCTGCCACCACACACCAGCCTTACACCTCGGCTACACTACACCACAGTTACACGCTCATACGTCAGTTCACTCCATCATTCACATTGGATGGACGAATGGATTTGAAACGCCCTTGGGTACGTACATGTCACCAGCATTCATATCTGCCACAGCGGAGCGTGCAACAATATCTGACACGTCCTTCCGGCCCTAGAAATATAGTCGTATCAGATATTTATGCACGCTTGTTGTGTCAGATATTGGTCTTGGTAACTGTACTACAAGAGAGAGCTTAATTTTCATCAGTCCGTTGGTTCGTGAATGTTACACGATAGTCGTCATTCTGATTCTGACCAGAATGATGGACTAGTTAAACTGACGCCAGACTGAACGTGTAGCCGAAGTCTTAATGCCAGCGACAAACAATCTCGCCACAAATCAATGAAGGTTAGACGAGGTATCGCTAGATGGCGTT
This sequence comes from Choristoneura fumiferana, assembly GCF_025370935.1. NCBI lineage: Eukaryota > Metazoa > Arthropoda > Insecta > Lepidoptera > Tortricidae > Choristoneura > Choristoneura fumiferana. Next base: position 16,153,852 of record NC_133486.1, on the reverse strand, counting down.
GAGAGGTTTGACGTTACAGTCTTGCTTGTGATTGGCTCATTTCGTTATTCAACCAATCACAACGTCATAATACTAGCACCAATTAGCCTGTTTCAGAAACCTTCATTGTTAGGGACGGAAATAACTATTCAAAATTTCAAGTGGTAAATACAAAACTACAAATCAAGATTACAAGTTAGGTATGTACAACGGTTTTTGTTATGTTAAGTTATCTCCTACAGTGTTCATTATTTAGTCGAGTAATAACATATCTACTCATAGGAAAATATTGTCATCAATATGCTGGCCCATATTGAAAAGTTACAAGTGCTCAATTTTACATAATTGTTAAGTTTCTCATACAAAAAAGTGACAATCATGTAGAATTGTACCACTTGTAACTTTTATTAAATTATAGGGGCCTGGATTAGCATTACCCACCCAAACTACGAAGAGTGGCAAGTGGCCCAACAGTCCCGCGTTGTGACTGTACTTAACAGCTTTACACTACGAGGTTCGATATTGGATGCTCACGCTAACAGCGTGTATTTAACAGGAGTGTGAGAGGAAAGACGATACTAGATTCGAACTTCGTAGTAGCCCCCCAGGTATTTTAATAAAACATCTATCATGACACTAAACAGTAAAGTTCTTCTCCTCGACTACGACTGCGTCTAATTCAGTTACTGCTCTCGCATCGCATGTCTGTGAAATTATTGAGATAAGAAAGTATCCAATATGCAAATTGAATACCAAACGTGCAATTTTTTTATCCAAATCCGTGCAGAGTATTACTTAGGTACAATTACTATGACTTAATGCAATCAAACCAACAAAATCCCAAACTTTTAATGAAGGAAGTGGGAAAAGTAACGAACAAATTGTAACGCATTGCTTACGATTAGCCAGATGTAACATAAAAAAAGTTGTAAACTTGGAGTCTGTCGCCGTCGCGTACAATGAAATCTTCGCGGTCGGTATCGGTGTGAACAAGTTCCAACGGTCCCTTTTTTTTAGTTGCCGATCTTTACAATTTGGCCACGCCAGCTGCCTGTTTAGCACATGGTCGTTACGAGTACCTACGTCTGTCACTTTAGGATTTGTTTAAAATTACGAGTTATATGGGATTTTGTGGCAACGTTTAGAATTTACGACTATAGAAGAGTCGTTATTTAAACTTGTCGCTTGACTAAGTACTTACTTATTATGTTAGGGTAGCCTTTAATTAACGAAATTTTGCTAATATCCCTCCTTGTAAGCGAGTGTTTGTTTATTACGCTTTCGCGCCTAAAGTACTCAACTGATTGTTAAAGACCCAAAGAAGACACAGGATATTTTTCGGGAAAATTGTAACGATCCCACGAGCGCGCGTAAATGAATTTTTCGCAGACGAGGTGTGAATAACAGTTAGGACCTAATATTATAAACAAGACCGTTTGTTTAGTTGTTTGTGTGTTTGTTACTCGATCACGCAATAACGCCTCGACGAATTTGGATGAAATTTGGCAGAGAGATGGTTTACAACTTCGATTAGGTATCTATCACATATTTTATTAGGTATGCTTTTTATCCCGGATAAAGAGAAAATATGAATAAAAAAAATAAAAAAATATGAAATCACTACTTTGAAAAAAGCCCGTATCTTCAAATCGATAATTTTACTGAGTGAACTTTATGATCATTGCTTCAAGAGTTAATTTTGTTGACGTATTGACTTGTGTGTGATACGAGATTTTTTCAAAGTAGTGACGAAAATATTTGTTTGTGCCCGAAATGGTCCCGCCTCAGCAAAATGCAGACTGCTCGGGTGGAGCCAGCGCTGGTCTTCCGGCGAGACCATTTTAGACGGTCAATTAAATAGTAAAAAGGTGTGTTACCGGATACTTGTGCACCCCGAGCGAGGTGTGTATGTAGAGGTGCGCGGAGACGGGCCCCTCGCGCCGCCCCAGGTACACCACGCTGAACGACGTGTTGGCGCCGCACGCCAGCGTCTGCAACACCACCGGCACCAGCCCCGTCAGCCCGACACACACGGCCAGCCACATCGCGAGCGATCCCGCGAGTGGCCCCTGGCAAAGTGGCCAGCGCCCGACAGTTCGCATCTACCTGCCACCCGAGCAAAACCCGGCTGGAGACGTACTACCTACCTACCACCATTGTTTAAGACTAAAAACGTTTTGTGACTGCATTTTACTACTTTCATAGGAAAGGTTTAAAACGTAAAAAAAGTCTATCATATCAATAAATAAATAAAATGTTTTTCATCTCTCCTGTTCGGAGAGTTTAGTTTTCATGGGTAGATAGCCGGGTGGAAAATTGCGGTTTTCATCTCTAGGGTGGAAAGTATTTTTTTTTTTTAATTTTTCGATTATCCACGGAGTCGAAGATAATTGAGTTACGTCAATAACACTTTTTTTTCACGTTTCGGCATGGCCATCTAGATGCACGTCGTGACCAAGGAGCTTATATACAACACTGGAGGTTGAACGCCGAACATCCGTTTAAAACAAGAAATTTGATCTTTATTACGTCACGAACATATTCTATCTCTTTCTTTAGTTAGGTTAAGAAAGAGATGGATGTCATTCGTGAAATGTGAAAGAAAGAGATTCAATATATAAATAAGTAATAAAGGTCAAACTTCTTCGTTCGGCGTTCAACCTCCAGTTTTGTAGGTATATAAACTCCTTGGTCGTGATCAACTCGATTTTTTTTATACTCGGCCGAGGCAAGTGGCCAGGTCAAAAAGATACCGTTGGAGGTTGGATATAAGTAAATTAAATTTACTGAAGACTGAAATTCAATTTGATGATATTCTCATTTTTTTGTAGTATTTTACTTTCCTCAGTCGAAATGAAAAGTAGAGTGTCTAACTCGGGTGAAATTACCCATTTCCCCTCGAACTATTGGCGCTCTGACTTCGTTCGAGCGCCAGAAATATCTCAGATAAAATGGGTCACTTTCCATCCTTGGTTATCAATCTACTATTGTTTCTAGGATTAACCTTTCGTGGAACAACTACCTGATGCGCTTTTGTTTCGTTATCGTCATCTACCTAGTAAAAGCTCGATCAGCGGGATGAGCAGATTGTCAGCTACCAGGGCATCATAGCGCGCGGAGGTGTGTCGGCGGCGGCGATAGGGCGCCGGCAGCCGACACCATCCGACGAGGCCTGCGGGTGCGGTGGCTACGCAAGATCGATTACAAATACTCCCAGATCATACCTAATCGATTTAAATAGCATTTTTCATAAAAATATCAAAAAGGAGACCCGTAGTCGACATCGCCCCTTTTTTTAATCCAGCAGATAGTGACTATAACCTCCTAAGTCCTCACGTACCTACTTTATAAAGGACTAATTAACACTAAGGAAGTAAGGAATAATGGCCGAATGTACTTTATAAAGTACAAATTCTAAGAATTTTGAAATAAAATCCAAAATAACAAAGCAGGTCAACCACGTCTAGGTCTTAAACGGTAAGTTTGTTAAAAAATGTCAGGACTCAGGAGGATAATGCCCAATCGTTTTTCTAAGAACGCCCAGACCCCCCACCCCTCTCCGCACGAAACACCAACCCAAGGCCCCCAACTTCCTCGTGTCCTATTATAAAACTTTTAGATCACCGTTTGCAATAGTTGCCATAATTTGCTGTAAAACCGGTTCCCGGATTAGTTACCTGCATGAGGAGCAGACTGATTCCCACAACAAACGGGACAGTCATGTTACACACGGTACCGGTACCGTACGGCGCCGCGCCGGCGAGTCAGGTGACGAGGTGACGACCACCGCCAGCGTGGACGCGGGACCGGTTTGTTGTCCCCGCGCCATCCTAGCAACTCGGCTAGGCTACCCGCAGCCCGCAACGCAACATAAGTGTTATTGCTTGCTCAATCATTACTTAGCAGCTGTCATCGAGGTAATCAATCGCTCCAAAAGTCAACACATATGTAGCGCCATAAATTATTTTAGTTGATTAGATAGACCGTAATCTTGCCAGCAGTATAAAAATATCTTAAAAAAACACAGCAGTTGTTGATTGAAAGCCTATTCCAAAAAACTATTCAGTTTATGAAACTGCGCATTTATAATTTACGAATGTGAGCATAGGTACGTATTATGTAACGTTACTTTTATAAACTGTTTCTTTTACGCTCGCGTTGCGGTCGTCGTGACGGCCGATGGGTGTTAGGTAGTATTACTCCGGCAGCGGTAAACAGCCGGGACCCGCGTAATAAATGGAACGAAATTAGTGTCGAGACGAAGCGAGCGCACGCGCCCGAAGGTCAGCTTTGCATATGCAAATGGCAACAGCGCGCCGCAGCCTGCGGCCTGCGCCGCCGTCGCAACATGCGGCAAGGTGAAGGGCTGATACATCGCTATTATTCGTTCGTAGATAAAGCCCACACACGATAACACATAGATAATCTATTTTATTACAAATCTAACCCGGAAATAACGAACGCCACAAGTTGCATGTCACGAAAACAATGCAGCCTTATACGGCGCGGCCCACTTAGCGCGCCGCGCAAGGCCGCGGCTGTGCTCCGCAAACACAAGTCCACTCCACACTTGCGCGCTCCGCGAGATGGGCCGCCGCGCCGCGCTCGTCCACTCCCGCGCCACCGCCAAGCCAAGGGACCGCAGCGTCATGCTGCACGACCAAGTATCTTAGCGACCACTCCAGCCAGACCGAATTCTGAACGAAATCCTGATCAGACTATAACCTTAAAAGAATTGCCTACTAGTTTAGCCTAGTAGGTAGTTTATTAATAAGGTTGTCACTTTCATTTGATTCATTACTCAAATTACCTACTACATTGTAATGCTAATGAATGGGTGTGACAATAAACAGCTGATAACGGCATCGATAAGCCCCCGCGGAGCCCCCCCCCCTGCACGCGTCACGCAGGAAAACCGCACCTCCGATGACGATTCCCTCATAAAACACACACAATAGGTGCTTGTACCTACTCAAACTTGAAGGAAACATAATGAGAACAACAAACAGTTCTAAATTAACAACTGATGAGCCCCCGGCAATTAAATACAATGTATGTACTTACTTTGTTTTCAAATTCGAATTTGAATCAAATTTCACTTCAAACACTTTGTTTATCTAGACAAGAATAAACAAAGTGCGTAGAAACTTATATATGTTTCGACAACTAGGTATTATTATTATATCATAAATAGACGTAAGTTGGGTGTCGCAGCAACAAATTCGCTGACATATCGATGACCTTCTGACGCGCGACATAGTCGTGTCGCAGGCGCGTCGGTTATCTCATTGTTTATGTGTAAAACAATATTTAAACTGGCATCGCGATGTCCCACGGGTTTATAGGTAAGGGCCGGCCACGTGTGGAAAACAGTAACTGATTGCGACATCCCATCGGTCAGGGCAGAGCCGCCGCGGTCCACGCGCCCTCCACGACAACCGGTCGCACACATTATGTGTGCAACGCAGTAAGCATTTTATAGCGCAAAACATCTGTATTTATCAAGTAATCAATAAAACAAAGTGGTCGCTTTGTGGTCTTGCTGGCCTGTGTCCCGACACATCCTCCGATAGCGCGCGCCGCGACTATTTATACCATTTCCGAAGTTCACAGGCGTTCTTAAGAGTCAGGGCGTAATATTATTACACCGAACGTTATTCAAGATCGTTAGATAAGGAGTCCGTGCCGCAACAAGTTAGGCTAAAGTAAATAATTTAAAGTTTGCCGACACAGATAAAACCTGTTTATCATACCGTGCTCTAGTCATCCCATTATGGCATCAAAATAAAAACATGACGCGCGGTAAAGAACGACAGAGAATTAATTAAGATACCTACTGCTATGTGCTAGCGCCTCAACAGTGCTTGTGGGATAGTTCAGCACTGACCGTAGAGGGCGCCTGAGCCGCCTGAAGAAGGCGAGGGCAGGGCATCCCTACAAGTCGTCATCTAAAACTTCATAAGTCAAGAAGCGCTAGCAACGCAGCCGCAGGCCAGCTCAATGCCTATTAGCAGCAATCATTGGATGGGTTTCCACAAATAAAACGGTTGGAACCCTTTCCCTTCTTTTGTACCTCCAGTAGGTACCTACATAAACTTTTTTTTATATCGAGTGCTCTAGAATCAACACATTTATTTACATTTCGTTCTCATACTAATTAAATTAGCTACTTCCTTTTTTTTGGTTTGTTTGATCTTTGCTTCAACCAATTTACATATCAATAGATCATCTTTGAAGAACATTTGGGTCTCCTTGACTGTACTTAATACAAAGTGTACCTAATACTGACGGAGCACGGTGTTACATAACGCTAAATTAATATTGTTGAACGAAACTTAGGTAGTAATACGTAGTAAGTTAGTAGTAATACGTAGGTAGAGGTAGTGGACTATTATTTATTCGTAGAGGTAGTGTTTCTAAATACAAATACCCCTGCACTGCACCGGGCACCCGATGCAGCTCGCGGCTTGCGGCTTGCGGCCAGGTGGCGCGGAGAGTAGTTGCATTGATGCGCACCCTTTACTTTACTAAGTACATACATATAATAGCTTCAGACTTCTCTAACGAACGATCTCACTTATTGTTAGATACAATACGGTACGTCAATGAATATTCAATAAGTAGTAAATTTGAGTTAAGTTTTCCTTAAATGGAATTGGAAGTTACTCGTTTCTTTATAGAGTCAGGGTCATTTTATACCACACTAGTTGTTGCCCGCAGGAATTACGTTATTTTCCGGGATAAAAATTATCCTATATCCTATCCCGGGACTCAAACTATCTATACTGAATTTCATCAAAATCGGTTTAGCGCTCTAGACGCGAAGAGCTAAAACACAAACCGACGTACAAACTTTCGCATTTATAATGTTAGTGGGATTATTATCCCGTTCGGACTTCTCTAAAGCAACATTATTTAAATAGCTAACGAACGATCTCACTTAGATATGTCAATGAATATTCAATAGGAATTTTGAGTTGTTCCTAATGTTGATAATTGACATGGTGTTAGCCAAGGTCATTTTTATTCCAATGCTATTATACCACACGTAGAAAATGCATCGGGTCAATCAAGATACGTTAGTTGGCTCGCGGTTTCTTCTTCTATTAAAATACGAGTAACATGCGTTACTGAAGGGTCAGCTGCCTATAAATTAAGGACATATGATAGTTTTATCCCGGATAATCGCATAGTTCCCGCGGGATAGCGATAAACAAAATCTTGGTGGATAAAGTTGCGGGCAAAAGCTAGTCATAGATATGGATAAGTTCAACTGGGCGTAGTATATGTCAATTTCATTGTCAAATTTCAATTTGATAGTTCGAACAGTACCAAACGGTGATTTTGTAGTCAAGGTAATCAGCCCTGTTCAATATAAAAGCTTTCGCATAGAGTTTATTTTATAATGCAATATTTTGGACACATTTATCATCTATAAATTGTATCTTTCCTAGCGGAAAACTACGGAACGGTAACTTTCAAGCTAGGTGGCAGCACATACCTGTAAAATAGACTCTCAACGATATTACGCTTTCGTAAAGTTCTAATCTGAGGTTCTAATTTTACTTAACTACGTTTGAGAAGTTACTTTTTAACCGACTTCAAAAAAGGAGGAAGTTCTCAATTCGGGTGTACTTATGTGTTTTTTTGTATGTTTTTAACGGTTCCATTCTGAATAGATGCTACGAATAGAAGCGACACTGGTTAAGGTACAAATCGGGACTTATTAACATTTCCTCTCGTTTCCTATTCCGCGTATCGTATATACCCGACGGAGCCGGCCTCAAGCCGAGCCACGAAACCAGCAGTCCAGCATAAACACATCCTCTCGGCCGGTGTTACCTTGGAGTCGAAGAAGGAGGCGTGGAAGTCTGGCGTGGTGCCGGCCACGGAGGCGAGGTGCATCGTGGCGTTGGCGGTGTTGGTGAGCGTGACGGTGGCGGCGCGGGCCGCGCCCAGCGCCGCGCGCCCCAGCGACAGCGCCGGCGGCCACGCGCGCAGCGCCCCCACCGGCAGCGCGCGCCCCGACCCGCCCACAGCGTCCGCACCCCCACCCGCAGCAGAGCCCCATTCCTACGCAACACACCAAGATCAGACTCTACTCGTGTTAGTTCTCCTTAAATTACGTTAGTCCTACGGCTACGCTTTACAGACTACGCTTTGACAGAATGGTCGTGCTCGTGGTCGTTGAAGGTCAATAGTGACATTTTATAACGAATTTAATTTCCAGGTCAAATGATGGCTCTTTAAGGTCACAGCTCATTAGAGCCACCCGGTACCCGATCAGCACCGCCTCGACTTTCGGTGTTCACTCGTTGTCGACAGGTGCTCCACGGGTGTACGCCGCGTTGACAACAAGTGGACTTCGCGTGCTCCACGAATTTCCTAGTAGTCGTATGGCGGCGAGCAGCGGGCTGTCGCCGAGTGGGCCACTCGCCGTCCGCGCGTGGTGACCTCGCCATTGAGGCGATCCAGTGACGCTACGGAGTTGATGTAGAAAGCGTATACTCATACAAATCCATACGAAGAATACTAACCGATCGAGGCAAGGCAGTGCTGGTCGGGTGCCAGGTGGCTGTAATGAGCTGTGACCTTTAGAGCAGACAGCTGACAAAGTCATTTGCATATACCACTTCTTTGGTCTGTCATGTTATGTAGGGAACTGAGCGAGCAAGCTCTATTGAGGCTAACATTATTTAGCACCTGGAGTGTTCAAAGCCTCAACAAAAATTAGAAAAAAAAGCTGTTATTTTTTTTCTACATTGGTATTTCCCTAAGTGGTTGTCGTCGCACCTTCCCTTCCCCTATTGTAAAACATGCTCGCTCTTTCTATGCATATTCTTGTGCTCATCATATTGCTAATAATATATATATATATTATATTATTAGCTAAGACTAAATATTCATAATTGATTTTCTTCATACATCCTCATTAATAGGTTTGTAAATACCAGACATTGCAGATGAGAGACAATTTGTATTATTTTTAACATTTATCTACTTTGTTGTTTGGAGTTAAATTAATGAAACAAAGTTATTTTAAGCATCAATGCTTACTGCAACTAGAACAGTTATTTAATTTTGTGGACCATTTTTGTGATATTTGTTATTATACCCTGTCCTTGCCTGAACAGTATATTGGTTCATGTTTACCTGCTGTGCTGTTGCCATCACATGCAGTAATCCAACTAAGTAACTCATGGATATATTATTGATGGCATTTTCATTTGTCTCTAGAGCAATCATGGAAGTATATTTACATACAAAACAAGGTGTTCCTGTTGTCAATGTAGGCACTTGAAACAATATGCCCTACTTATCTATTATAAATTTGTAGGTATTTTTTCTCCCACCCTCTTGTTTTGAGAGGAGGCCTGTGCCCAGCAGTGGGACGTATATAGGCTGGGATGATGATGATGAGGTATTTTTTACTGACATATCAAAAATGTATATGAACCAAACTCCCTGTCCCTATGACAGTAAAAACAATGTCTAAACAACAGCAATAAAAAAAAGATCCATAAATAAATATCATGGGACCATTCACACCAATTGACCTAGTCCCAAACTAATAAAAAGTATAATGTATGCTGTAATTTTTTTTAGATTACCATCTTAGTGAGTTCATTATAAGCCACTAATTAGTGTTCATTTACAAAATTAATTAAACACTATCTTTGGTGGCACACCAAGCAAATAAATACATAATTAGTAATTACTTTAAAGGGTTGGTTTCACCATCCATTGATTAGTGTTAACTGACGGTTAAATGCGATGCCGTCTCTATTTGTTTTGTTCGAATAGACGGAGACGGCATCACATTTAACCATCAGTTAACACTAATCAATGGATGGTGAAACAGCCGCTAAACCTTCATTAACTTTATGCGCCAATCCAGGGGTCGCCATCCTGTGATTCTTCTCACAGAAGAATAAAATTCTCTGATGTAAAGTCATGTGGTTCTCCAAATACATAGATAAAGAACAACTTATACCTAGTTTTCTTTTTTAAACACAAATTGTGCAATTTTTTTTTCTTCTGTTTTATTATCTTTCAGCTATTTCATTAAATTAAAAAATCAAACTTGTATAAGCAAATACTATATTATTAAAACAAAAATTTTAAGTTGGTGTAGTGGAGGAAAATTATGTAAATTGTAAATTCTGGCCCTTTTGCCTCAAAAGATTGTTGTTGGTTAGTGCAGTAACATATTTCAAACATTGTAAACAATGTACATTTTAAAATTATCCTGTTATATTTTTCAGTCTGCCAACAACAAGGAAAATATTTAATTTGTTGTCATCATGCATCCTACTGTGTAATCAACTAGCATAAGACATAATTGTGGGAAAATCTATTAGCAATACTGAAGCAGTCAGTACCTGAAATGTGATCCCCTCTACCAGGGACTCATGTACTGTGACACCTGTAACAACAGACACTTAGTTATTACATATAATTATATGGTATTAATAAACAAGTGTTAATATGCTTTGCTAGTTACTGTACCTACTTGAAATAACCTTTAAATAGTATTGGTCATGTTGTGTATTAAAAGTTTTTATCATTCTCTTTTTTAATTTAAATAAGTAGTATAATTGATATAGAAATTACAGGTAGGTACTTTCCATATTTATGACACCATGTGGTGGGTAGAAAAACTCAACTGTTGCCAATTATTTTTCAAAGTATGAGACCAAGTATGTATAAATGCTTAACCATTTTTATGATTGTTCCAACATCAGAGGAAACAATCAGGTTGATTATCACAATGACTTGTATGTGATAATAATATTTAATGTATTTAGCCATAGAGTTGACATTGAATCTTGGAGTGGTAAAGAGAGGAACTTCTGGGTTGACTTTACACAACCATGTGCTGGGCATGCATTCCTCAAAAAATAAAGTAAGCACACTATGTTTATCAGTCAGTAACAGTAAGGATTTCTTCTTATCATAGTATATTCAAGTATAAAGCCACCCAACATGTTTAAAAATAATTTATTATATTTTTGTCTGATTACCATCTGCTTTATCAGAAGGCCAAGGCCTAGGACTTGTCCTAGCACCTAAGAGTCAGCCTCTAAGAAAAACTTAGATTCCTATGAAAAATGTTTTTTTTGTCTCCTTTGCCTACATTCTGTGTAGTATGTCTCTAAACTGTTATTCCAACTTCAAATTAATTTTTCATCATCTAATTAATTCAGGTGCTTAATAATATGTCAGAAACAAGGCATTGTTGATACAAGTGTTGCAAATTCTGTTCGAGTAATTGTGTTTACTTCAGGTGTGCCAGTGTGCTGTGGCTGTCATTTGGGTGTAGGAGAGGCTTTGGTTTTGGTATATTTAGGTTTGGGGAGCGCGGCTGCCGGCGCTGCAAGGGGAAGGTTGGCGGGTTGACGGCGCGCTGCAGCCGCTGCAAGGGGAAGGCTGGCGGGCCGGCGGCGCGCTACGCTTCCTCTCTACCGGCCGAACCCAAAATACCATAAAGAAAGTGCAACAAAAACGACAAACATACGCGCCGCGGCCCCGATCTAAAATAAATCGCGGCGCGCGCCACCTTACGTCCTACCGCCGACATGCCGTGCAGCGTCCAGCCTGCGCCTAACGCTCCACTGATACGATGTGTTCCGACTCGATATCTCACATCTTGCCCTCGGACACTCCGAGGAGTTGTAAAGAATTAAAATAATAAAATCGATTTTACCATGGCTCTTTCCCTGGGCTGTCAGTTTGCTGTTCAGCGATATATCCAATAGAGTTAATACGAGGACGTAACACCACATTAGTTTGCGATACATTTTGATGTTATTGTCCGTAATTAAACACTGTTTATTCACATTTCACAAGCACGATATGATATTTTTATCAAATTGCAGTCTCCAGTTCCCACTTTCAACACGCGAATTGTGAATGTGAGAGTAGTAGCATGATTGTGTGACAGCACAGTACTCACACATAGAAAAATAAGTACAAATTTATTACATAAACACATACGTACAACTGACACAGTGTGCCCAAGAAAAATGTGTTTACGAAGTATGATTCATCCCTAATCTTACATGATAGTGTTTTGAATTTCCAATATACGTATTGGATTCTAACAACATTAAAATTTTCATATCAGCAAGAAATGATTGAATGCAAAATTTTACAATTTTATCACTTAAGTGAGAAAGTTGCCATTTAGGAACATATTATACAATAACAAGCTTTGTAAATAGGCCGGTCGTTTAGAAAATAAAATTTCGATGGTCGTGATAATATGTCGTTTCACCAAAAGCAAAAAAGAGCTTTGAAAATTAGAAAGGATTTAAGAAACGAGAGAATAAACATGGGAATAACGTTGAATAAACAGCAGCAGGGCTACTCCGAAATTCTAAAATCGAAGTTCGTGTCATTCCGTCACTCTGACACTTATTTATACTATTTAATACGAAAGAAAGGAACGGTACGATACGATCTTAGAATTTCATAGTAGCCCCCCAGAAATTGTAATTTGACAGTATTGAAATATTTACAAAGGTTGTTCATTATAATTTAAGATACGGTAAGATTTTTTTATACAAAAAAAAGATATCTACCTACTAGCGTACCACAAAGGTTAAATGACGGTGAGTTAGCGTTAGTTATTATTGTTTATGTTTATTTTTATTTTCCTTTCTAAGTTATATTATATTGCATAATCAAAAACTTTTGAATAGACCATAATAATTTGTCACAATTTGAGCTATAGCTGTATTCATGAACATTTCTAAACAAGGAAGGAATTCACTTGGAATTCACTTTTCATAGGATTGAATACCTACATATTTTTGTTTTGGATTTTTAATAACCAAAGATTCGGCAGCCGTTTAGCGAGCTGGAGATTTTTCCTGGAGGTTAAGATTCATTATTCAATATATCGTTACTAAGAGAACTGCTAAGGAGGATTATGGAAGAAAATGGTGAGTAACTAAAATTAATCTGCGTTGTTCTATTTTTGCCAATACGCACAATCTATTGTCGTTCTACTGCGAATAATACGAGTTAAAAAACGGTCTCTGAGCTTACCCGCGGACAGACAGACAGACGGACAGACATGGCGAAACTAAGGGTTCCTAGTTGGCTACGGAACCCTAAAAAGGAAACAGTAAGCATTTTGTAGGACTAATATTTTTATTACTCAGTAGATATTCGGTGTTGATTGAGGGATTATTATATTGTAGCAACAGACAGTGACAGCGAGCACACAGAGCCCGACGAGACGCAGGAAGAGGGGGTGGAGCTGCTGATGGACGAGGAGGATGCACAGGCTGGTGGAGACGGGGACTCTGATGGTGAAGAGCAGCAGTTCGACATCACATTGCCGGCCACACACTCGGTATGTTAGTTCCTCAAGCTTTCATACTAGATTTTATCATAAATCTGTTTAAAAAAATATGCCTTGTTGAGTTTCTTGTCGGATTCTTCTCAACAGAGGTTTTTCGGAACCGGTGGTAGATTTTTTTTGACATTCATAAGTGCTTGTTATAGCCTAAATTGAATAAATATATTTTGACTTTTGACTTTTATTAGGCTACACATAAGCAAAGCAAAGTTTAAATAAAGCATAAGTAAAGTTTGCAGACATACAAGGTTCTGGGGTCATTTATATATCCAGATCAGGCTCTCAAGATAATATTATGGCTCTGCCTCATTTTTTTTAAGTAAGTATCTATTCTAATGCTTCATCATACATTTGGACCTTATATAATATACATACATTAAGAAGCAAAAATAGTATAGAATTTAATTTTCAAGGTTGTGTGTGTCTCAAAAACCCACGATAAGCCATCAACAGTTCATAGGGCTGCTAATTACCTCTCAGAATATCTAATTTCAAGTTTTGCAAAACTGGCTTACTGCCCTCATAAGGCAATTGGCAGTATCTAATTTTTAGACATCTGTGTGTAAGTGATTGAGGTGTGTGGTTTGGGCATGGGGCAGTACATGGGCAGCTCGCTGGAGGTGCTGACGGGGCGGCGGCTGCTGGAGCCGGGGTGGGCGGGTGTGGTGGCGGGCGCGGCGCACCACGGCGCGCTGTTCCCCGGCGAGACCGTGCCCATGCTGCTGCCGCCCGAGCCGCTGCGCGCGCGCATCCTGCACGACCGCCTCTTCTGCCTGCTGGCACCCGAGTCAGTACAAATGTTTTAGAGCACATTTTTTTGTTCTATCATTATAATTTCTGCAGTGCATGCAATGAAAGACATATTCATGGCTAACTAGCAGTTGCCCGTGACTCCGTCCGCGTAGTATTCGTTTATCGCTTTCCCGTGAGAACTATGCAATTTTCTGGGATTAAAAACTATCCTATGTCCTTCCGAAGACTCAAACTATTTGTATACCGATTTTCATGTAAATCGGTTCAGCGGTTTAGATGTGATTGAATAACAAACATCCAAACATCTTCACAAACTTTCACATTTATAATAATTAGTAGGATTTTTTTACACTGAGTTACATTATTGAAGTTTTAATATGGATCCCTGTTTTTTCTGGTAATTAATATGGTCAATATTATTCAAGGATAATGTAGTATTCTAATGGTGAAAGTTTTTTTTTAAATCGGCCATTAGTTTTGAGTTTATTCGTAGCAAACATCCAAAAGAGTTGAATACAAATCTTTCCTTTTACAATATAATGTTAGTATAGATTAATATCAACTACTTGACATGCAAAATTTTAACTTAATGTAATGAGCCAATTGCAAGCAAGACCGTAACATCTAACGGACCTCACGACACCAACGCCATCTAGCGATATCTCGCCTGTCAAGTAGCTCAAATTGGCATGTTGATGTGTGCGGCAACACTGTGTGTGTGTAGCGAGACGGGCACGCGCATCTCGGGCTTCGGCGTGGTGTGCGAGGTGCTGCAGGGAGCGGCGGAGGCGGGCGTCATCGCGCGCGCCACGCACCGCGCGCGCCTGCGCCCCGCACCTGGCCACCCCACGCACGTGCACGCCTACTCCAGGTACACCACCCCCCCACCCCCCACTACTGACAGCATTTCTATTAGTTCATGAAAAACACAAAATCAAACGGTGGGAACGGAGCCTAAACGTAAGTTGTAAGTTCTTGCCATCTTGCTGGAGGGTTTTATGATATATGCATTGCATACGTGTGTAGATAAATGCATTCAAAAGAAAGTAAAACGTGTCCCAGGATGCAGCTGCTGGACGTGGTGGTGCTGCCGGAGCTGGCGCCGGGCGCGCCGCTGCGGCCCGCGCGGCTCGCCTCGCTGGACCCGCTGCGCCGCCCCGACACAGACTTGCCGTCAGTACGCAACCAGCCCCCCCCACCCCCCCCCGCAACCCAGTGCCCTAGCACTACTACCATTACTACTACTAGTGTCCCATCACTACAAAGATCTAATTAGGTCAATCAGGGAAGAAACCAATGGAAAGCAAGAAAAAAAAAGACTGACCCGACCATCCCACGGAGCCTAACAAGAAAATGCATGCTTCTCTGGCTGAACCGAGGCTCTGTAGGTCACTCGAAACAGTCGTGATGAGTCGGGCTGGCAGGAGAGCATGTCGTCTCTGCTCTTCAACTCGATCCATGATACTCAACCTAAATAAACATGGTTGAAAGCTTGAACAGTGTCATTGTTAATATCATGCCAATAGCCAATGCTGGCTGAGTCTTCTAAAATTGCTGAAGATTCCCACGGAATTTCTTAAAACCTAAAGTACATTTGATTTTATAAAGACCAGCATCGTGGCTGAAATATCAGTCAAATTAGAATTCCGTGCGTTTTTTTGTAATAGCCGCTATCAGACTGATAACGAAAAAGTTCGCAACAGTTCTCTTTTTCGTGCGTGAAATCCCTTTGAACGCAGCATGAAACCGATATCAATGAGGGCTATCGTTTTTTGTCTCACTAGATGGCGCACGGTTGCGTGAGGTTTTTAAGTATGGCTTTCTAAGTCTGTTATTACGAGCGTGAAAACAAAGTTTAGATTAAAATCATATTTAATACACCTTAAAACCGTACCATAAAAATATCGAGCATGCCACAGTGTTGCGTAGTCCCCGTTTTGTTCGGAAAAAAGGGAGGACAAAGGTTTCCGAAAGACAAAACTGTCTCAAAACACAGACATTCATTGCCCCGGAACGCATATTTCCCATAATTAATTTCAGATATTGCAAAATATTCACAAAACTATTCTGATTATAAATAAACCCGCGTAGCTCACCCAAATACTATGAGATTTGACATTTCGGAGACCTCACGCTGCACTAGCGCCTCTAGTGGCGAATTCATACGCGATAGCCCTCATTGAGGAATGAGGGGTTTCGAGTTTTCTTGCCATAAGTCTCCATCTAGCAGAATTGATTGACGCGATTGTTTCGTGTGCATTGCACGGTCAGGCTGGAGCGGCGGCTGCGTCGCATGGACGCGGCGGGGTCGGCCTGGCCGGCCTTCGTGTGGCGGCTGTTCGACTACCGGCGCCTGCGCGCGCGCCTCGCGGAGTACTTCCGTACGCTGCAGCTCGGTAAACACTACGACACGACACTGACTTTCTTAAATATTTCTTTAAATATGGCTAAGCTTTTCCTCTTTTCCTCTCTAGCGTAATAGCTTGATGCGTATTCATAACTAATATAGTAATACACATACATCGGCACTTAATTATGACTACTATTTTTCCACCACATTACAGCGGTCTTCACGAGTTGAATAAAGTGATTAAAGTGTACGTTGGTATCGCGTTCGTTTAGCAGCGCGAGTTCTTCGAACAACACGCACCTTGTTTTCTTGTACCGGCACATAATCACTTCGACACGCAACACTCACAATATATCCTGCGATTTACCCGAAGATACATCTAGACGCTCACATTTGGCTGCTATGGAAATGCAGAAGAGAGATTTTATTCATCATCCCAGCAGTTAAAATTTCATTTTCACGTATACCAAGAGTAATAAATTGATTCAAGAGTAATACGTTGAGTGATGTTGATGTTTGTGTTGTCAGAAGACAAGATGCCGCTGGAGCCGGTGTCCCTGTCGTTCTGGGTGGCGTCTAACCTGGCGCTGTCGCCGCGCGACCGGCTGGCGCTGTTCGCCGTCGACAACGCGCTGCTGCGGCTCAGCCTGGCGCTGCGCTGCATAGACCGCGTGAGTGGGGGGGGGGGGTTGCTTACTTCACAAAATATGAATTTGTAACTTGCTATTCGCTTCGAAAGTCGACTCGCTTTTGTTTCATATTGACAATTTTCATGAGGCAGTATTGATATTGTATTAACGGCCGAACGCTCCAAGTGTTGAAAACGATTGTGATTCCGAGAGCATCCTACTAATATTACAAAATAATGCGAAAGTTTGTCAGTGAGTGAGTATGTTTGTTACTCCTTCACGCTGAAACGGCTGGATGGATTTGGATGAAATTTGGTTTGTAGATAGCTAGACATCTGGAATACACCACTCATACGCCACTTTTTATTCCGATATTCCCACGGGATAAGAATAAAATCTCGAAATAACAACCGCTGGGCTCAGAGTCATGAACTTTGACATGGTTATTTGTAATGTAATGTAACGTCAATCAAAACATGATTTAAATTTCTGTAATTCCCACGGGAATTTAAAAAGATCTCTAAATTTCAATTCAGCTGCTGGATCATTAGATCCAACAACGATTAATGATTTACGTGTGCGAAGCCGCGGGTAAACACTAGTTAGACAATAAGGAATGTGGGGTGGGGGGGGGAGTATGAATGGCGTTGTGTTGTTGTCGCCAGTCGGCGGCGCTGTGTTGCGGCGCGTGCGGCGGGGAGCTGGCGCGGCGCGCGCACATGTTCGCGATGAGCAGCGACGGCGTACACGCTAACTACACCAACCATGGCAAGTGACACACATTTATTCTCATGTACTACCAGTATTTCTTCATAGTCAATTTCTAAAAAAAAAAACAAAAGAACTATCTAAGTATGCCAGAAGACCCCCCCATAGTATCATAAAATTTTCTCTTTTTTTCATACAATTTAAATAATAATATCAATGTAAAGGCTGACCAGAATTATAAAAAGCCTCGCCATATTGCGGAAAACTAATAGAACTAATTTCTTTCACTGGTAACACTAAATTCAAATGTCATCTGTCTACTGCTGTGAAAGTTTAAACTGATAGTGTCTTTGATTTGTTAGATCAATTTCCCAGAATCGTTATTTCCTAGTAGCCAAATTTCCGTTCGCATTTTTTCCCGGATGTTTTTTCTCTTATACCCCGCACTATAGGGTTGGATGAGAAAAAGAAATTCACCCTCACTTTATGTCTATGATACTATATACTTATTATACCATTTTGTCGGTATAGTTTTCATATATATCCGTGAAAAATTACAGCTTTCTAGCATTGATAGTCCCTGAGCAAAGCCGCGGACGGACGGACAGACAGACATGGCAAAACTATAAGGGTTCCGTTTTTGCCATTTTGGCTATGGAACCCTAAAAACGCTACTTTGAAAATAAGCTTCAGTAAAAAAGCATATTGGGAAAAAAGCATTTGGGAAAAAATGCGAACGGAAATTTTGCTACTAGGAAATAACGATTCGGGAAAATTGATCTAACAAACCGTGTCTTGGCCAACCTCGACATTGGCTGAATCATCGACAGCGATACTATCGTTGGAGCTATACTTTCAAGAATTGAATTGCACGTTGTTTGCGCGTGGTACTTTAAAGTGTTGTTTTGTGTTCTTTCTTGTGCGTTAAAATGCCGAAGATTATCCATAGCCTTGGAAGGAAACTAATTCACAATGTATAAAAGTATTTTTCATAGAAAATGTCAGAGGAATGAGGAATTACAGAATATTCATTTAAATACATCATTACATCACCGACACCGTTGTCAATATGACTGGTAGGTATCGTATAATAAAGCCCCCACGTGCAGTCGCTCCGCTCGTCGCGCGATTGCAGCGATATCTGGTCACGTAACCCCATTTTGAAGGTCATTTTGAATTTCCCGCGACTCAAAAAAGTAGCGTCAAACTGCCGCGTCAAGTAGCAGCGACAAGATAGCTTCTTACCCCTTGGAAGCTGATTTCTTAATCTAATTTAATACCAGTTGTGGCAGTGGTACAAATAAAAGAAATTGTTGTGAATGAAAAAAGAAATAGCAGTGTTTTTGCCGAAATGGAGAGGTTTTTTTTTTTCAGCAATAAAGCTCAACATTTTCAGCTTTATCGCTATATATATTGTCACGTGACCAGATTGGACACTGGAAACGAACGTCGAGCGATTTCATGTGGCCGCGGTCTAAGCGTAAAGAATTTTGCAATATAAAACTTTTTTTATATTCCTGGTCAGCCTTTAACGCCATCAGAACTTAACTGACGTCGTTATCACATCACGCTATAAATATTAAAAAAAAATTGCTTTACTACTTATTTACTCCTATTAAAAACCCGATCCCGTAGAAGTACTAACAACTATCCCCCCGAATGTTTTTTTTTTCACGAAATTAAATGTAACGTATAATTAATGCTATATGGTCTAAGATCCGAACTTGAAAATATGCACCGGTCTGATTATAGAATGAAATGTATTTTGTAATAAATTTAGTAAGTATATTACAAATAATGGGTTTGCTAATAAAAAAACCTGGACAGGCTATTTTTAATAATAAAAAATAAATATATTTTTTAATTAAAATTTTGTTGCATCATTGAGATAATAAGAAAATTTTATATTCACTTAAAGTATAAAACCTATATAGAATATGTAGTCGTTGGTTGCTTATGTTTACCTGGACGAACTACTGGGTTGCCAGCTTTATACAGTTAGGTATATAACAGTTATGTCAATGCCAGCTACTTTCACTTGATTAGATATAGATAATAGAACAAATTGTATAACAACGTAAAAACTTTGTAAGTAGATTAATACGTAATGTAGGTATTTACAAAATAACACAATATTAATATGTAATTTGCTACATAATATTAATTCGATTTATTACATAATTTAATAACTGTGTATCGTGGGCTCATCCACTCATTCCCTGTTTTAAAAATATTCTACTCGTAGTTTCTGCTATGAAGTTCAAGCTTTTTTCCATTCCAAATTTCATCAAATTAACTATTCGTATATGATTAAAGGTCAGCACATTTTGATCCAAACTAATATAATATAAATATAATGTACAGAATATTTCTTGACTTAACAATATTATAAACGTTCCGTTTCTTGCAAAATGTTCTTTACCTCTGCCTCTTTAAGTATTTTATAGGAAAACGTTTCTGTTTTTAACAAAATAGCAAAAGTTTTTTTTATTGATTTTAAATTATGATATGAAAAATAGCAAAGTTAATCTCACTAACATTAATTATAATTGCGAAAGATTGTAAGTTTCTATGTTTGTTTGTTACCTTTCTCTTCACGTCTTAACCGCTAAACCGATTTAGGTGAAATTCGGTATATAGATAGTAGAGCATAGAATAGTTTTTATCCCGGAAAATTGCATAGTTCCCGCGGGACTGTAATAAACGAATTCTACGTGACGGAGTCGCGGGCAACAGTTAGTGGACGAATAATCGAAAGTAATATTGGCGTTTCGATATTTTAATTAGAGTTTAATTTAGACCGTATACCTACTAAAAAATGCCATTTATTATTATTAAATGACTTCCTAAAGCGTGAGTTATAAAGAGCCTATTTTCTTTATGTCCATTCCTATATTGAACACTGTAGAAAAAAAAAGCCTGTCCAGGATTTTTTTAGCAGAACCATTTCTAATATACTTACTATAGTAGATTGTTGCACCAAGCAGAAAGTTATTTATTATGACACCGAGTGCCGATTTGGAGCCCGAGCGAGAGCGAGGGCTTTTAAAAGCACGAGTGCAATATAAATTACTCAATGCGAGGTGCATAATCTGCTTTTCTTTCAACTATTACAGGAATAGTAGACGAAAAACACTCATGCTACACAATTAATAGGAAAGAAATGTCACTAGCACTCGATGATTCCATTTTTAGGGTTCCATAGCCAAAATGGCAAAAACGGAACCCTTATAGTTTTGCCATGTCTGTCTGTCCGTCCGTCTGCGGCTTTGCTCAGGGACTATCAATGCTAGAAAGCTGCAATTTTGCACGGATATATATGTAAACTATGCCGACAAAATGAAACAATAAAAAATTTTAAAATTACATTTTTTTAGGGTAATACTCCCGTAGACGTAAAGTGGGGGTTATTTTTTTCTCATCTAACCCTGTAGTGTGGGGTATCGTTGGATAGGTCTTTAAAACCATTACGGGTTTGCTAAGACGATTTTTGGATTCAGGGATGTAGATGCGAAATATTCAACTTTAAAGTGCAAATTTTCATTAAAATCGAGCGTCCCCCTCCCCCCTCCCCCCTCTAAAATCAAAACAGGTGGGTGGAAAAATTTGAAAAAATTCAGGATGGTAGTAAGTAGTATGTCAAACTGTCAAGGAAACTAAAACGGCTGTTGGCTTGAGAATTATTAGTAGTTTAATAGTAAATAGCAGCCTAAGGTATAAAATGTACTTGGAAGATTCCGTATAAAATACGAAATCCTTAGAAAAATATTACTTATTTTTTTCGTAATGGCTACGGAACCCTATTTCGGGCATGACAGACACGCTCTTGGCCGGTTTTGTAAGTTTACATTCGTACTCAGGAAATGTCCACGGAAAATTGGCAAGGTTCCCGCCAATTTGTTTTTTTTTTTTAATTTCTTACTTTTTTTGGCAGAATTAGTATATATAGCAGATATTTTTACCCGAGATCTGTCAAATTTCGGATGGGCGCCAGGTTGGCCAAACAAACACACAAAGTTTTTTTTTAACTTACTATTTTTGGTAGGATTAGTAGCAACAATTTTTTGTACGCAATCTGTCAAATTTCATAAGACCGTTCTTCAAGTCAGGTTGAATTTTTTTACACTATGCAGGCAAATTTTATAGCGTAAATACTAGTGTTACCTTTGGTCGGGCAATTAAAAAAAAATTAAAATAATGCAATAAAGGATTTTAATAAATTTTTTCTTCTCTAGAGCAGAAAAGTCCCGCTTGTGCTGGGTATTTAGTATTTTTCTTTTTAGTATTATTTATTTGGCAAAAAACATAATAGTACATTGTGTCTTAAGGGCGGTCAACAAGGAATTACGAACGAGAGTCTATTAGAAGCCCGAAGTCGAAGACTGAGGGCTTTAATGAGTCGATGTTCGTAATTCTAGTACCGCCCGTGCGAATACAATGTTTTTCATCACATTTGCGAGTAAAATTGTATATTTGTAAAAGAATAACTAATAATTTTTCAAAAATTGCCGATACCGCTGACTACGCTCTTGGCAGCAACAGCCTCCACGCCGCCCCACCCTAGCCTGACCATGCGCGCGCCGCGCTCCTGCAGGCGCTGCCGCTGCAGCACGCCATGCAGTATTACACTCATTTAGCGACCTTGGGCTTCATGACAAGAAAATTAGTACGGGAAATGACTCATTTACCGACCACGGCTTTCATGAGAAGCACATAAAGGTCGAGGGTTTTATTTGGGGGGTTTGCAACCAAGGTAGCCTGCATGTTACGACACTGTTTACGAGCAAGTGTGATGAAAAATACATAAGGCCTTATAGTGCGGTTATGATGAAATGAAAGCATAGTTGGAAGAAAAATGTATTATAAAATACATTTCATTCTATTATCAGACCGGTGCAGATTTTTTCAAGTTCGGATCTTCTACTATTATTGGTGTTACAGGCGGATTCATGCACGATATCGTGACAGTGCGGTCGGCTCGCAACACGTCGCTGGGCGCGCCGAGCGCAGAGTACTCGTGGTTCCCGGGGTACTGCTGGCGCGTGGCGCAGTGCGCCGGGTGCACCGCGCACGTGGGCTGGAGGTACCGTGTAACATGGCGCGCACTGACAATGCTTTGATAACCTGCTGCAGCTCATGTCAAGATGTACCCACGTGTCTACAAATAACTCTACTAGTTAGAAATAATAATCGTTGTTTTGTGCGTGTGCGCAGGTTCGACGCGATGAAGAAGCGCCTCCGTCCGGCGCAGTTCTATGCGCTGTGCCGCAACGTGGTGCTGCCGCGCGACACCGCGCCGCGCCGCGACCTGCTCTGAACACAACGCGGTGCTGCGGCGCGACTCCGCGTGTTAAATATCGCCTTGTTACTGACAGCTCGCGAGAAGTTTCGCGGGATACAAAACGACAACAATGGGAATTAGGCTCAAACGAGATGCAAAGGCGCGAATCAGAACCACGCTCTTGGATCGCGTGTGGTTCGCGTGAGCGTGGAATGAAAAACAAAATAAATCAATCGTAATTTTGCAATGATACCCATTTAAAAAATGCGCCTTAACTGGAAATGTTGAAGTTCGGTTTTGATATAATTATCTCAGTTTCGTTGCAGCTCCTGGACTGTGAGGCGATAAAATTATGTGAACAACTCGCATCGAACTAACGTGATTTTGCTGGCTTACATCGCCACGAAAAATGCCTTAACCCTTTTCAAGGCCCCATTTATTTAGATATGCTACACTATACAAAATAAATCAATTTATATTGTTTCCCTATTAGGGATTAACAATCGTCTCAAAATAACATCACAACAGGTTCAAGTGTATGAAGTATTTTAACAACTCCTGACGCCTTTAAAATTATATTGTTTTTCTCAAACATGACATGAAATATTGACGTTGTGTTACAAATAATAGACTGAGAAGTATCGCGCTGCAGGCGCTGTTACTCTTTTGTTTAATCGCGCGCTCTGCGACCCCTCACGCACGCGGCCCACGCCCAGCAGCACCGCCCGCCGCCACACAACACCGCGACCAGACCAGCGTTCCGCCAGCTTCATTTCTTGTTTTTTTTTTATTTTACTTCATGTAATGTTTGAGAAAAGCACTATGCAAGCCTCGGCCGGAACGTGGGGTTGCCACCCAACCTCCTACTTCCCGGCCTCTACAGTAATGTACTATTAGTTTATTTTTAAGCACATTTTCCGTTCGGTTGTTGTTTGGCGGCAGCGTGAACCCTGTGGTAGCGACGCAGCCGCGGCACGGTTTGATGTCCAACTCTTCTTTTGTTATGACGTGTACATAATTGTGTGGTTAGGCTACTAGAAACTTATATGATCTTATGAATGAATTTTAATGCATTTAAAAATAAAATAAGCGTAAATAATGGAAGTTTTTTATCACGGGCTGAATGAAGACTTCCAATCGGTAATTAGTTTTTTATTGTAATAAAATTGTAAAAAATATTATATATCTACATAATTGTTTAAAAGTGTTTCATTTTCTAGTACACATTTATACTAAGATTGGTTTTTTGGAATCTTTTTGTATTTTTTATTTCAATTCCAAATTTTTACTTTTACGGTCATCCCGTAAAACCTAAATTGAAAATACAAACTGAAATATAGATGCACAGAAAAAACAGAAAAATAAGACCATCACTGGGAATCGAACCCAGGTCCTCGGTAATCAAACCGCGTGCTATACCGCTACACTACTGATGGTCAACGGTACCCTATGCACCTCATATCTCAGTCTTCTGGGTTCGATTCCCAGTGATGGTCTTATTTTTCTGTTTTTTCTGTGCATCTATATTTCAGTTTGTATTTTCAATACACATTTATACATCTGATCAATATCAAATCAAGATGGTTAGATGGTTTAAAGTATAAACTTGCATGGCACTTCTGAATGGAACACCTATACAACAGCAGGTCAACAACTTTTGAATCACAACAATGATTTGAACATTCGTATCTTCTACGTTAAACCGTCCGCGGGCGCGGGAGGCGCAGGCGGCGGCCGCGGCTTGCGCGGCGCTTTCTTCACTGGAAATTAATAAAAGCATAGTTAACACATTTTACCATAAAATTAGGTTTAAACTACGACTATAGATATTGATACGGAATCGGGAAAATGAGATGAGTCGCTTGATAGACACCAATCACCACCGCCCTGGGACCCTTTTAGTGCCTACGCTAGCCGGCGCACGCGCGCAGTTAGCGCTGCTTGTACTATTTTTGAATAGGCTTCCATTCGCTCCGTGCAAACTGCGTCAGCTAGCGTCTAGCGTGGGCGCTTACAGGTGACGCTGACACCCGAAGGGTTCTTAAATAGAATTAAGATAGTATTCATCATCATCATCATCATATCAGCCGTAGGACGTCCACTGTTTGACATAGGCCTCCCCCATAGACCTCCGTTGCCTCGGTTGGAAGCGTAAGATCGTATTGCCAGTCCTAAATTAATGAAACTACATCAAAAATTTTCTACCTGTTGTTTTCTCTAAAGAAAGTATTGTGTACCTGTGTGGTCTGAGGCGAGCAGCGCGCGCAGCGTGGAGCGCGGCACACGCAGCGCGGCGGCGCGCGCGCGCACCGAGAGGCCCGGCGCCGCCGCCAGCGACGCGCGCACGCACCCCAACAACAGCTTCCTGCACAAACAACCCCCACCACTAGGACCAAATTGCTAGATTATTGAGAACATCCCCATGACACCAATGAAAACAATGCTACTACTATGATAGCTTCTATTGTATAGCCATAAAGGGTGCATTCCTTCTTAATACACAGTCTTAAACCAATATCTACACTGAAAATATACCACAATATTTTCATTATTAATGGCCTGCATGCTATCTTCATAATAAAACATTTATTCTGAAGTTAGTTTTACACTCAAAGTAGTAAAGAAAAATACTGATTATAATTTCAGTTTGCCTTTTGGCCAGGATTCCTCTGATGCCTCCCCACTAACATCTATCATTCACAACCCTTCCTCAGATTTGCAGCCCTATCTGCTGTTTTTGGGACACCTTATATTGGCCTTTTATTAACAAGAATATCTAACAAAATGCATTGTGGGCAGTAGAACTTCACGAGAATTGTAGTTAAGTGAGAAAGCAGCGGCTGGCACCTGCGCGCAGGGCGGCCGGGGCGCGGCGCGTCGTGCACGGCGCCGGCGCCGAACAGCTTGCGCTCCCAGGACAGCAGCGTGTTCTTTGCGGGCGGCGCGCGCCCGAACCGCTCCACGAACTGCTGCTTTATCTGCAGACAGCAATAAGCGCACTCTAGAGACAGCATGAGGTCCAGTGGCTGCCTGAAGCGCCTGCCGCGTCCTGAGCTAACTCATCGCAAACGGATCCAATATTAATTTGTTGGTTGTTTGGCACACACAAAGGCAGCAGCGGCCTTAGGGGGTGGCAAACAGGGCAATCGCTCAGGGCAGGGCTCTTGCAGGGGCCTCGCGCAACAACCCAAGCAAATATAAAAAAATATAGATTTTTAACTATATTTTCGCGAAGAACAAAGGGCCTCGCAAAGAACCCCGGAGCATCGCAATGGCTAAGGTCGCAGCTTCACAAAGGACAGATTTGTTCTATTTTATTATTGAGTTATAACACATATACAAAATTTAAAAAAATACAGATTTTGTTTTGTCAGGACAAGATTTGTGTGAAACAAAATAAAATAAATAAACGGGGGCGGAGCCGCGGGCAACAGCTAGTTTGATATACAAATGCGTAGCCCTCACCTGTCCCATGGAGGTGTGCGTGTGGTGTCGCTCGTGCACCCAGACGGCGGCCACCACTCTCTGCTCGATGCTGAAGCTCGACGTGTCGACGGCTCCCTTGTTCGCGCCCCTGGCCCGGCTGGCTCCCACCTCCTCCCTCGTCTGCGCACCGCCATCAAGCGAACTATTCACTTGTGGCTGCGGATCTACCGGCGCGAGGGAAGCGACTGATTCAGTTTCAGGTCTCTGCGTGCTAGCGGCTGGTTCAATGACGGAAGGCCCGAAAAAGCTGCACTGTTGGTAGCCGGGGTGAACGATCGGTTGGTTTGGAAACTGATACATAATGGTCAGGATTCAAAAAAGCGTATAGTTGTATTTCACCGTGTTTAGTAGTTTTTAGAAATAAAACTCGGACAAAATCAGCATCAATGTTTTTATTTATAGCATCTGTCACGATGACAGGACAGTGACACTGACATCAGTGATCTATAGTTTTTTTTTATTTTATTTCGGGTATTGTTCAGCGTTGGAATCTTACTTTATGCCATAATTTTGTAAATGAAAATATCCTAAATATCTTAATAAATGCTTATAAACTACATTTTAATATTTAACATGTACACATAACCCCCAGCTGCCAATTATTTAACTACCTACACCTTAGTAACAATATAGGAAAGTTTTCAGTCACTAAATAATCGTCTTCAAAAATGACCGCGATGTTCAGCTCGAACTCTGAAACA
Organism: Choristoneura fumiferana; assembly: GCF_025370935.1. Lineage (NCBI taxonomy): Eukaryota > Metazoa > Arthropoda > Insecta > Lepidoptera > Tortricidae > Choristoneura > Choristoneura fumiferana. Next base: position 16,126,596 of record NC_133486.1, on the reverse strand, counting down.
ATAGTACATTGTGTCTTAAGGGCGGTAAATAAGGAATTACGAACGAGAGTCTATTGGAATACACATATACAATGTTTTTCATCACATTTGCGAGTAAAATTGTATATTTGTAAAAGAAAAATATAATTGTTCCAAATATTGGCGATACCTTAGGCTGTGCTCTTGGCAACGTCGCCCTCTCCTCCCCGCCCTGCGTCCTCCGCAGCATGTGTCCGATGTACGCGCGCTCCAGCACTCGCAGCAGGGCACCATGCAGTAACAAACTCTTACCGACCTTGGCTTCATGACAAGAAAATTAGTACGGGCAATGACTCATTTACCGACCACGGGTTTCATGACAAGCACATTAAGGTCGAGGGTTTTATTTGGGGGGTTGCAACCAAGGTAGCCTGCATGTTTCGACGCTGTTTACGAGCAAGTGTGATGAAAAAAACAATTCGGTTAGAACTTGTAAAGTAATTAGTAGAATTGTAACTATAGTTTTAAATGAAATAGGTTGTTAGTACCGACCGATCTTGAAGTTGACGGTGGTGGTGGTGGGGCAGGCGAAGAGCCGCGGCAGCACCATGTGCAGCGGCACCTCCCGCGCGCGCGCCACGTCCCCCGCGCCCACCTGGATGTTCTGGATCTCCGTCGCTGAACCAGCGAAAGGAAAACAGTCACATTCACATCAAACAAGGCGCTGCGACTGCCCATTACTAAACTTGTTAACAAGGTTAACTGGAAGAGATCCCTTTAAGGGATAGGTTCGCCTTTGTACATCTCTTTCTCTTGTTAATTGTAATTTTTCATATGTTTTATGTACAATAAAGAGTTACAATACAATACAATACAAATAATACTTGTGACTCAGGCAGGCCGTCTTATAATACTTAAGTGGTATAGAGATTTATGTATCACTCTGAGTAAAAAACGAGCTGGAGCCTCACATCAGGTCCTTTAGCCGACTCTTACAATAGCCATTGGAAGAGATGGGTCGGTCCTATTCTAAAACCGGACACGACATAGACGAAAAGAAATCGATAACCGAGGTTTAAATATAGACGTAAATCGGAAATCAACCCTCGCCTAACCAACTCAGTAAGATTAGTGTAGGATAACCTTTACAGTTACTGAGAATTGTTCTGTTGTTTTTAGTTTTTTCAGTGCATGAGACATGGGTGCCAACGAATATTCATTAGAAAACAAAAATGTCAAAGTTTAATGTTAGGCTGCCTTTCCACCAGAGATGTGCCTGGAATGTGTTTTTTCATGAACCAATAGAAACGCTTCATTTACCTATCCTTAGTTCTTGAGAAACACGTCCTCGCACATCTCTGGTGGGAACGCAACCTAGCAATGGTGTGTTGGGGGGGGGGGGGGGGCTCACCGTCGCGCGAGTAGCCGTCTGCGCAGCCGCAGGTCTCGACGCGCACCAGCTGCAGCTCGATGGACTTGATCGGCACCGAGCACTCGTCCACGCGGATCTACGTATGGAGCAGAACAACAGATAAATACATTATCTCGTTCAAAATTTCCTTAACGATTTCGATAATGGTGACCTAAAAAAGATATGTAAATAAATACGCTCATTTGTTCAATAGTTTGTTTTAGAAACCAGAATTTCCGTGTGATATTACCTGCAATACTAAATACTAGCAACACATTGTGTCACAACTTTGAAGATCTTAAATTTTCATTCAATATATCAGTAAAATTGACCCTCGAAATAAAGTTCATAAAGTAAACCTGAAGATACTTGCGAAAAAATTACCATACTGGGCCCTCATGGAAACTGCGGCCCAAGCCTTCTCATTCTCAGAGGAGATCTGTGCCCTTCAGTGGGGCGTAGCCGAGATGAGATGAGCGTGTTTTTTTTTTTATTATTTCAACTCGGGGCACAGAATAACCATGCTCGGGGTTCGCGTCGTGTAAAAGGTAGTGAAATAGTGTCATACTGAAGTGTACCTTTCCAGTGAGCGGCTTGTCGAGCGCGCAAACGGTGGAGTCAATCTCGGCGTACAGCTGGAAGCGCGGCATGGGAGCGCGCGCGGCGCCCCCCGCGGCCCCCCCGCGCCCCCGGCGCCCCCGCCGCCCGCGCGCAGCGAGCTCGGCGTCACCTCGCAGCGCACCGGCTTCGGCGCCGGCGCCTCTTGCTGAAGACAACCACACGCTTACAGCACAGCCCAACCAACTGAATCATCAAATTACTAAACGACTCAACTCACAATAATAAACCACGAACGGTCGCTCACCAATTTCTTATTTAGTCTAATATTTTAATATTCAAACTATGTATACCAAATTTCATCTAAATCGGTTCAGCGGTTTAGACGTGATGTGGAAGAATTACTATAAAAAAAGTACTTGTGGCAAGTCACAATTTCAATCAACCAATATTTTATGACAAGGTCTGAGGCTACATATAAGTCATGTCTGAGGAAGAGCATGCAACAAAAAAATTAAAAATCCATGTAATAGCAATGGCACTCTAAGGATCTTATCAATGGTGTCTTACAGCAAAAGGCAATTTAGCCTGACAAGCAAAACCAAACATTATTAAATTTTACTCAGCTTACATGTTTATATTGCACAAAGAATTGGCAGCTGGCATTCAGTGGCTTGTTGAGGAACGAGCGCTTCATGCCGCACTTGAGAGTGTACATGATGTTGACGAACACTCCGTGGTACGTCTCCAGCAGCCCCGGGTACCCCGGGGAGACGGCCTGCCGGGGCCTAAGGGGGATCTCGAAGGGAATCTCCGTGACGCCTGCTGGGATCTTGCCTGGTGGGGCCAATTCCACTGATATATTTAATAGGTTGATTGGCTGCAAACAATAATAGTGTAGGTGTGTAAATAGTTGTAAAAAAGTTAAAGCATTTGTTTTATAAAGAACTAGCTGTAGCCTGAAATTTCCTGAATACCAATTATCGTATGTCCTCCCCAGGGTCATAAACTATCTCCATACCACACATATTTTGGTTTGGCAATTTATGCATGAAGAGGTAACAGACAGACAGGCAAACAGTTACTTTCGGAATTTTATAATATTAAGTATAGCAAGCAAAAAGTATGGCTTAATCATTCATTTCTCTAATCTTTGGTTGTTGCATGCCTACAAATAATGTGACCAGTTACTAAGAAATGAAAAAATTTAAACAGCTTGGAGTCTCCTTATTAGCCAGGGACGGCAGGAAATACATAGCAGAGTCAACTAGCAAAAACATCCAAGATAACACTACTGCCAGTACAATCAATCTGTTGGACATGATACCTTGATGCTGTTGGAGAAGGCCTCGAAGATGCCGACGCTCTTGGAGCTGAGCTGCAGGTTGACGGCGCCCTCGGCCGCCAGCGAGAGCCCCTCGTGCCGCACCTCGCCCGCACACTCCACTACCACTACGCCCGCTATTATATCCTGCGGACAACAATACTTGCATTGTGAGAACTGGTTTATTCCCAGATATAACTTTATCATCATATTATAATTTTGCCTAGTTGTAGCTTGTAGTATTAAGAGAATTGTTAAGCCATTATGAGGCATACTATACACCATGGCAAATAAACTTAATTTAGTTTGTGTCCTGGCACAATGTGGTATAGACCATGTAGACGATGAAGTACATTGTACGTAAAGCAATCTTTGTCTGTTTTTTTATCAAATTCATTTGAGTTTCACTTCAATGGTTGTAGTTATTTTTACAACAGAAAGTTGGTGGAAAGTTTTGTAAAGCTTGGTTCATCTTACCCCTTCGTAGTAAATTTTACTGGGTCTCTTTAAATTAATTGATAAACTGGTAGACATGATAGAAACAATAAGTCTTTACTTATTTAAAATAAGGAGCAACGCGAACTAACTACAGTAAATAAATAAATTAGCTAGTTTTTTTTTTCATTAACTGACTGACACTGACATTGTCATTCTGTCCTGTCAGTGTCACCGACATTGATATCAACGTTTTGTTAAAGTTTACTTATATAAAAAAAAAGTTTTCTTATATAGTGAATAATAACATTGAATGATCAAACAATCAATGAGACACTGAATTATTCACGGTTACAAGGCAATAATACGATCAAACTAAACGAAATAAGATAAGCAATCATATTTTTTGTTCTTATTCATCCGTTCGGAAGCAGTAATACTTTTGCAAAAATAATTGGTGCGAAAACCAAACGTCTGCTTAACTGTGTTGTCATAGTCAAAAACTAAGAATGTAGTTACGTCTAAATCCAAATAAAAGAAAGTAAATTTTTATTAAGGTCCATTTCTTTTGTAAAAAATTTATTAATATAAATTGCCGTCTAGTTTCAGTGAAAAAACTAATAAAAATATTTTTTTCATTTCTTTTTAGTTCCTGTGGATTTTCTCATAGCAACATTTGGCCCCCTACGTCAAACTTGAAAGATAAATCAGACCAGTTGATTAGAAAACTCCGTTGGTGGCGGTATAGTGCTGTTTTTCTTGATTTAAATTTACGATCATTTTATTTTTGTTACGTTTCTAAATATTTACTAGCTAATTAGTAATTTTGGCGTGTACATTTGATTCTCTCGTGCATAGGAGCGTAGTTCGTGATCGGTTAATGTGTAGTGGAATCATTCGGAACAGGTGATGCCGACGTCGGGTACACCCCGGATGGATCGATATCGGTGACTCGGCGATCGCTTTATATTTGCGTGGAGGGCGAGGGTGCGAGGATGGAGAAGTCAGCGCGGCCGCGAACGGCGCTCAACGAGTGCGTGAAGGTGGTGGTGCGCTGCCGGCCGCTGTCGGCGCGCGAGCGCTCCGAGGGACACGATGAGGTGAGCTTTGTTTACGTGTTGCCGCCGCCCGCTGCACGCTGCTGGGGCTGCGCGCGCTCGTCCGCCCCTCCCTACCCATACAGCTTATATAGTTTCGCTAAAATTGCGAGGGCTGTTATTGTTTTTAAATACCTTAGCACGCGATCGTCGTGTTTGTTTATTGACATCGATGCACGGCAGCCGCTCACACGCAGGATGCGATGCAGCCTAGTTCCGCCAAAGAATTTTATTAGGACTAGGTACTAAATACGCGAGCGCTATGGTGAAGCAGCTGTTGATTCGCAGTGGTTGGAGTGGCGCGTGTGGGCCGGCCGCCGGCGCGACGTATTTTGCAAATTCACGCCGGCAGAATAGGCTTGGTGTACCAAACGATCCTTATTGCACAACACAATGGCCCTCTGAAATAAATTATTCAGCTAACTGGCTACTTAATGGTAATATTTGACTGAATCGATTCTTATTGTCATCTGGCACCCTTGAGCCAGTTGAAATGTTGAGTAAAACTCAAATGGCCTTGACTCTGTCCTTCACCTTCTAAAGTAAGTGAAAACATTATTAGTTTGTCAATACGATTTGCCTGAGACCACTTAGACTAAAAATTTTAAGATTTTTTCCCAAAATAGTATGTAGGTAGGTATTTAAGTATCTATAAGGTACCTACCTACACTAGCTTCTCCCCGCGACTTCGTCAGCGTAGTTAGTTCACAGAACCCCTAGAACCCTTAGATGAAGACCATTGTAATCCACACTTAAAGCGAATAAATGAATATGAATATGAATATGAATATTTTTTCAGGATAAAAAAAAAACTACCTAGCTTATTAGTTGAGACGTCAAATCAAGAGCAAACAATCATAATTATGAACAAACACATTTTCACATTAATAATATTAGCTAGGGAGTTAGAATAAGATCAGTATTATTTCACTGAATGAGTACCTATGCTATTTCTCATTAGATATATTTTGAAAATGTAACACCTAGATTAACTCATTAAATAGAATACAACTCAAGTTGTATGCCTCAGGTCAGGTATATTTTGCTTGTGAATAGCTGCAATTTTGCATATGGTTGACACAGTACATACCCATTCTTACTTCCTTCTTGTTGTCATTAGACAGAATTTAATGCGTACAGAAGTTATATTATGTTTGTTTGTATGCAAACATGAATGGCATAACAGCATCACCACACGTCGCTTTACTTTGTTTAAGTTAGTTCTTTATTCTCTTTCTCTACCTATGTAATAGGTGCATACATTGCCTACAATAATGCTACAATTTACGATCCATCCATGGGGCTGGAAACAAAGGCATATACAATTTCAAATGTAACCAATTTGTATTTGTTTACACAAAGCGTCGTTCGGGAAACAGTAGCTATTAACCGGAGGTAAGTATTATTCACGAACTCGCGGAGTCGCCGTTGTGCCGCGCCCGGCGCCCGGCGCCCTAGACGTGATTCATCTGTCCTAAGATCTTATTAGCATTGTGATTTAACTACACCTGATAAGCATACGCGCAAGTCAACCACATCTATCTTAAAATTACTACTTCAAAATTAGATCAGTTATTCATACTATTACACTTAGTGGTCTTACCTCCATCTCCATACTACACTACCCAGACTACCCACATTATTCGACTGTTTATGGACTGAATTAACATAACTGTGATAGCTCGTTGTATCCATAAATAATTACCCTATTCAATAGTTAAACAATGTTCTGGCACGCAAGAGCTATAAATAGACGAATTAGTCATTTTATTTGAGTAATTAATTTATTAATTTAGAACAAAAGCTATGTATTTACTAAAACCTATAGGAAACTTGCAAACATAATCGGGCAGATAAGCCCAATCATCGCGATATTATGATAATACGAAGATATCTCATTGCCAAAACGATACAAACTGAGAGCGATGATTGACAATACTATCATATTCGGAGTATGACAGGCGACACGGCGCGGGCGATCGCAACAACAAACGCATGCGCTGCGCAAGAGACGGGTCGCAGGCAGAAGTAGGTGAGGTATAATGTCCATTCGTGGCGGCGCCGTATTTAGGCATAGATCATCTGGCAGAGTCGTCGACCTTCTGCAGCTTTGCACATGTGCGGGGAATAAATCAAATGCTCCACAAACGATCACTTAAATGACACAAACTTATGAGTACCTATTCCTTCGTTGTTGAATTTTGACCAAATATAGTAAAGCTGGAAATGCCGGAGCGTTCCATCAGATGCTCAGCTCAAAGAAATGCTACGTCGATTCGGCGGCGAAGGTGTAGCAAAAACAACGACAGCTCGCAGTTCTGTTCACATCGCGCTAGTCAATCATTAATTGACAAGATTTCATATTTCTAAGACTCTAATTTGACTCGTCCTCTGTATTCTGGTTGGAAAGAGAAAGACGCTGATATTTTTAGTTTCGCTACGATTAATAATTAATTTATTAAAACTTTTTTAAGATGTGCTTATTCTAAAAGGGCATAACTCCAAAACTACCACACAATAGATCCATTACTTTTGTCTAGTCTCTATTAATTATCACGTAAATCTGACGTAGAAGTTGTCAAAATTATGAGAGCTTTATCTGGTGAAAAAGGCAAAGGAATCATATCTATTCTGTGGTAGTGTTGGCAAATTCAGCTACTTATATATATTTTTGTATTTCTTTAAATATGGTGAAATAAGATACCCATGAGGAATGACAGACAGGTGTTCAAAAATGAAATCTTGTCAATTGCTAACAACGAGTAATTTGTGCCAATTTTATTGCCGATTAATTGTGACAAATATTGCAGTTAATACTTTCCAATACATCATATTATTTGAAATTGAAAAGAACCAGAGGAATGACAGACCTACCGCTACTACGCTACCGCTCTACGGTTTAATTAAACTATATCAGGTATGCTATACGAAAATATTAAAACTATTGATTAGGAATCAAATTGGTGGTTTTGGATTCCTAAAGCCACTGATTATATTCCCGCACACTACACAATTAACGATTAAATTTTCTATACGATTTCGATTTCTTTCTAGACACGAAACTATAAATAGCATTCATGTTAAATCCACCTTCACCTCGTACCGTAATGGCTTCGACGGGAAACTTTGCCTGCTAGAGATATCTTCCATGGCAATAAACAGTCGCGAGCTTGTTGCTCGTCGCGATTACACCATTGGTGAACTGAAAGTTTCCACCCTTCGCGGCATAAATACCCGCATATTACTACTACATTACAGACTTGATTTAAGTTAGGCTTGCTCTTCATTAGAGTATCTAAAATGTATGCAACGCATAAGTAAAATGCTGCTTTGTTATTCTAAGGTACTAGTCTTACTTTTTGGTATTTTTTTGGAAACATAGCTCAAGCTTTTTCACTCTGATCAGGCGCGGATCCAGCCCTCAAAAAGGGTTGTAGTCTTGTAGTCAGGGCCATGTTCCAGCCACCCATAAATCGGCCAAGTGCGAGTCGGAGAACGAACTCGCTCATGAACAATCATAACTCATGAACGACTTTCGAAAGTGTGTCGTTACTAGTCTATTAGGGTTGTGGGCATGCCCATCGTGTACACAACGGTGGATCCGCTCTTGATTCTGATAGGGGTGAAGACCAAAAAGTTGCACAGCGTTAAAGCTGCGTTAGCCTATAGGAGGCCTGTGCACTGCAGTGAGTTGTCTATAGGCCGAGATGATGATGATGGAAGAAAGATTCATGCGGTAACGGTAAGTGTGGATCCGTGGAATTACTTTATTTTAAGCCCTTTGGCGGCCCTTGGGTGTCTTTATCTATCCCTTATTATATTAATTTGTAGAGCGATAAGATTGCAGTTCATCAACGCCTATTTAAATATGATTAACCGCACATTTGCATAGCGCGAGCGCAACGCGTGCGCCGCACTCGCCTTGCGTTGCCGATGCGTCCGATAACGCCGTGCGGCCACGCGCTGCTGGCGGTGTATATTATGGATATAAAACAATACGAGTAAAACATGCCATTAAACAAAAATGAATACGTTTGTTGCGATACACCAATTTTACGCCAGAAATTACGTATTTCCTCAAGCTAGCTAGACAAGAGTCAAATCTTGGCAGCTTATATACATCCGTAAAAGATTATTATTTGCGGACGTTGCACTGTTTCTACGATTAGTTATATTTATCTGTCTCGTGTTCCAGAAATTTCAACCTGAATTCTTTAGGGAAAAGCAATGTTGGCGACACTTTTCATGTTTGGCAATATCTGTAGGTAGCCAAGAAGCGGCGCCCGAACAGAACCGATCAGAAATGGTACGAGCGTCTGTCCACGAAGGCGCCTGCCGGGAACCAGTTCTCGGAGTCCGATATGCCCTTGCAGGTCTGAGGCCACAGCCGCAGCCGCTGGCGCCGGCCGCTAACACCGGCACTGACGCACTAACTCGGTGGCAACGGGAAACATTACTTAGAAAATAATGCTAACGAACTATTAATTACTATGTTATATACATACATTTTATTACGAGACGAGGGTATATGTAAGATTTATCCGCATTGCAGACGCATTGCTTGCTGCCCTTGTTTCACTAAAAAATCTGTTGAAAGAATTACGTAACCGAAATTTAGCGATCATGGAACATTCTAGATGTTTGAAACATGTTCCAAGTTAAACTGAAAATGCTAACGCCCTGTTGCTATAATCAGAAGCTGTCTTCAATGCGGATGTCCGAAATATATTATGGTGATGGTTAATTAACAAGGTTCTCAATTATGTTGTCGCAAAACTATATTTATGTAGTCATAGGGTTAGATCATGTAGCATACTAACTAGACGGTAATTCACTACTTACCTAATACATTGTTAATGAATGGTTCTTTGCAGATCACTTCATCATTTGTTGTGTCCATTAATTAAACATTCGCCTAATAATTTTCTAGTTTCAGTAGCTTTAAGTAGGTAATAACTGGCCACTGGAAAACGCAGCGGCAAACCATTTCTACAGGACTAAGGTCTCGGGATTATGTCACTCTCACTCATCCACCAGTTGACTTCATATCGCAATAACACAATGAATAAGTACTCTGTAGTCAAATATCTAGAATTAGAATTCAAAGTCCGTCGATTGACAGGCGGATCCTGGATTATTATTAAACATTCATATTGGTGAAGGCACTAATTGTAGTTTAAGAAATAATCATTCTTATTTTAATTCATGCAGTGTATAGGTACACTGATTTCCAATGTTTATTATCTAGATATCAATGCGTCGAGGAATATTAGAGAAGGAAGCGTGTATTTCACCGAGAGACCATAACATCAACCTCTGATATAATATAGCCAAAAGTCAGTCAAAATATCTTTATTCAATTTAGGCTAACAAGCACTTATGAATGTCAAAAAAAAATCTACCACCGGCTCGGAAAAACCTCTGTTGAGAAGAATCCGGCAAGAAACTCAACGAGGTATATTTTTTTAAACACATTTACAATATTATTAAATGATATGTATACATCACAAGTATTCTTTATTTTTAACATAGTAGGTTCGCTATTTGAAGGGATCGATAATGCAGTTGGGAATAATTTCCAAATATCCCTGTCCATGGTATGGTATAATCATTAACTTTATAATTTGTGGTATTTTAATGGTATTTGGAATGGTATGCAACTGAAAAACATCTTTCACTGGACCTCGACATGCGTCAGACAGTAAACTATCGTGTCTTGATGTCCAGGATTCAGATTTCTAGTGTGGACTGGTCAGTGTGAGCTAAATGATGCGTATGCGCAGGTGGTGCGCGTGTGTCCGGAGCGCGGCGCCGTGCAGGTGCTCAACCCCAAGGGGCAAGACAAGCTGTTCACGTACGACGCCGTCTACGACGCCTCCGCCGACACGCAGACCATCTACGATGAGATGGTAAGCAAAGCACTCAAGACAATAACCCTCCTTCGGGCAGACGGGTAATAAAGGCTAACTCGGGCGGAGCTAGATATTCCGTCCAGGGGTAACAAATTCAAAGTGATATGACCAAAATAACATAATGTACGCGGGCTTGCATTTATTTACCTATTAGATTAGCATAGCAAACTAGCTATCACCTCGTGCTCGCCCGTTATTTCATGTACGAATAATTATGCTGTCGCCTTGTATATCTATTCTATTTATTTATTTATTTTATTATAATCTGTAATCAGCAGTTTCTGAGTGAAATATCTAATACATAATACACACACACGTCACTTATAACTTAATTATTTTGATTCCTAAAGAAGAATCATACATAATGCATGTGACTCAATTGTGTTAGTGTGTAGTTTGTCTAAACGTACAACATATGCAGTGTTTTGTTTAAAAAAAAACATGCCTTAGAAGTACACATACCTAAAGAAACAGCTTTACAATAGATATAGACCTGAAACTAATAATAAGACTATGCGGATTATGGTATTTTATATTTATTGAAAGTAAATGCGTAGCCGCTCTGGTTGACGGGAAGGCGCAAAGAATGGCACATTCCGTTCGCTTCACAATAGTGTTTTTCTTCATTCATGATTATATTAATTTAGTCTCAGTAAACTAATACATGCATTATTATTATGCATGCATGTTTATGAACCCATTGAGTACCTAGGTACTAAAAATATTTAGATTATTTTATTCAATGCAAAAAAGAAACTGAGCTCAATACGGTAGGTACCTATATATTATTGATTTCGTCTCAATAGAAATTGTACGCTTACGAGCTAACGGTTATCTGAAAAAAAGTTATCGCGGATACAATGGTCCAAAGCGGAGTCTTAGATCACCAATATAAACGTCCAAGAATTTCTTTTGGCAAACGGAGATTGGAGCTCGGAGAGTGGTCGGGGCTCGGACGCCGCCGGGGGCCGGGACGCACGACCACGTGCAGTTTTTTGTTCTAATCCAATTCACGCTATTGCTCATACGTTTGCTCGCTATTTCAGTGCGCGCCTGACGTTCGCATGCGGCGTCTTAGTCATTTCACAAATTGGGCAGTTGCTTTCTATTGCATAAATTCTTTTCTGCACCGAGAAATATGTTTATGTTGTATTTAAATAATGAAAGTCTTTAATGTAGTAATCGTTTTCATAATATTACTCGCCATTCATTAGAGCTTCTCTCATCTACATGGGCATACACAATGAAGCCTCACGGGGCAGCCTGTCGTCTCATTTGTTTAAACATGGAAGCTGTAATTCTGCACCGCACCTTATTCTTCAACCTACGCCTGATTGAAAAACCCAGCTACTAGTTTTTGCTTGACGTTCTACTGCCTAAAATTACGTTTTTTTATGTGATTCTATTTTGGCTTCCTAATAAATAATAAGCAAATAATTAATCAATGAGCGCACAAAAGGCTCCTTTCCATGCTGTTTTTAGAAATCATTTTGGAAAGGTCACGTGTGTTTGGGCAGGTGCCCGCGGGAAGATCGTTAGCGCGCTTTGTTCTTCCGAGGTGCATCCTACGCGTCCGCGGGTCGCGGCCTCGCTCCCTCAATGCCAACAGCCGAAGGCTTCTTTTTTGCTTTCTTTTCACCGTTTAGGGAATGCAAGTAGCGGTAAAATTGTTGCGCGTCCTCAGTGTCCGTGATAGATAACTTAAACGGCTAATTCGTCTGCAGCAAAGAATGTACGTATAAATGTACTTAATAAGATACATAAATAACTACGTAACTCGGAAGAACAACAATACAATCAAACTGTTTTCAAGATTTATAGTCAAGTCTGGTTCTAATATGAAGTAATGGTACCGACAAAAACGTTAGCTAACTTTTAAATACAAGGTTAAGAAAGTTAAATAACCTGGTTGAGGGTAAATGCTGATGCGTCTGCGATAACGCTCGCGGTCCGGCCTGACCTCGCAGCACGCTACGTCTGGAAAACCACCGCCACCTAGTCTGTAAACTAATTTAATACTAATGAATTGATGAGTGTTATTAATCATGAGATGTTGAATGGATTTTAAGTTAAAAGATTAAAGGATTAGACCAAAGTGTGGGTGTACCAACTACAAACATTGTCCGCGTAAAATATTTGATTACTATCGAATATCCTCGTGCTTGAATGAAACAAAATAAACAACAAACAAGTGAAACAATGCGTAGTTTACGTAAGTGCGCTTTATTTGATGATTTACGAGGAGCGGCGCGCCCGCAGCCCGCAGCCCGCAGTAGGTAAAGGTTGCCACTTGCCAGATGCGCGAAATGAAATGAAATGATTTATTTTGCTGGAACAATACTCGAAATGAATGCTCTCTGAAACTAAACAGTTGCATATGATAACTATTTTAAGCTAAAATTAGATTTTATCAATATTTTTAGTAGACGGTTCTAGAAACACTCGTTTGTACAAAATAAATAAATGAACTATTTCATTAGAAAGTAATCATTAGCGATATTATTGTGCTGTTCAACCCACCCGTCTGATCTGATTTGTAACACTTTAAGGTTTCATTCTCTTAGGATGTTTATAGCCACATGATCTGTCTGATGGAGTCAAGGCTTGCACCTGGCCTTAATGCACTTGTCTTAGGCTCACGCTTACGTCATATGGCCGTATTGTCCATTTACAGATATGATTATGGAGATTTAATGTGACACTGCAAACATATGATGTTACTGCAATGATTGAGAACCATAAAATAAACATCTTCATAAGCGTTCATTTAAAATAAAATACTTTAAATTCTACCCATTCGAAATATTTCAGAATTCGACATTCACTTTTTGACAGGCGCATAATGTAAGGTCCGTTGGACGTTACAGGCCTGCTTGCATTTGGCTTAGTTTTCAATCAATCACGAATGTCATAATTTTTAAACGGACTTCACGATACTAGCGTCAAATAGCCTGTCACGGAAACCCTGAATATGCGAATGGTTGGAAGGACCAAAAATCCTTGCACTATAAAATGTAAACTATCCTTTTGCCTTCTACATAAGGTATTATGTTGAGCCAGGTCCGTCCTCTGGTGGCGTCGGTGCTGGACGGCTTCAACGGCTGCGTGTTCGCGTACGGGCAGACGGGCACGGGCAAGACGCACACGATGGAGGGCTCTCCCGACGACGAGGGCATCATCCCGCGCGCCTTCCGCCACATCTGGGCGCACATCGAGACCAGTGCGTCGCGTGACGTCACGCACCTCGTGTCCTGCTCATACGTCGAGCTGTATCTTGAAGACGTGCGAGACTTGCTGTCAAAGGACTGCAAGAAGTTGACCATCAGGGGACAGGTAAGATACACGATACACGTCCAATCCAGTACACATGCAGCTGATCGTTGTACGTTAAACTAAGTCATTAATGAGTCCGCTCCGCTCGCGGTGGAAACCAGTCTTGAGACCTTTGATGCCTGTGATGTTACTTAAGCTCCCACAGTTCATGTTTTACTAGTGAGGTAGCATCGCAGTGTTCAAAAAGCAGACATAGTTCTGCATAGGTGGTAACATGCGCGTAATACATTTGGTACTTGAAGCCTCAATAGGACGCAGTACCGTCAGTACGCGTACCATCGAACGAGCCAGCAAACAATGCGCTTGCTTTTAATATCGACGTGGTGCATTAAAAACAAAATGACGTTACAGTTGCAGTGAATATGTTGAAGTTGTTAGAGTGTAAAACTGATCAATATAGAATCCTATCCAATAATCCCTATTTCATTATGAACGACCACTGCCGATACTAATCCAAAATATATCGGACCCCGCACACAATCAAAGATTTTACTCAATATATTTTCATACGTCGTCGGTCATTTTTAGCATTTTTAGTAACAGTCTCACAAGTTGTAAAAGCATGTCTTTAAGATTACCACAAACAACTATTATGTGACTCTTAAATTACAAATCATACATCTCAAATAATGATCAGACGGTGCTGTGATAGTCCGACGCAAACATACTCGTAACGTAGTCCCGCGATGGGCGCGAAGTCAACATTGACACATCGTGTTCTTCTCGCGGCTTTTTGTGTTTGTGCACGAGGTGCAAACATAAGGAACTCGAGTCAGGACAGGACTAAAGACGACCCTGGGGTTATGTTTCATGTTGCACGTAAGATTAAGTGATAACTCGTTCTGTTGCAATATACCCTTCATTCTGTTTCGTCTAGACCGAGTTAAATAACGTCTGCAGTCTAGACGCTGACTGCAATAACGATTTGGCATTTTTAGTAAATTTTAACGGATATTAGGTATACTGGAAAATAAAACCCTCACGTTATTACAAAATGTCGTCTTATTTTAATGGTTCCGCACCGCACGTATTGCCCTTCGGTTAACACACAGTGGACATACGTACTACATAGCTTGTAAAAACACATGGCAGTTTTTGCCCAGGGACATGAGTTTTAACTGATGAGCGTCGGCCAGTCGACCCGTGATTCATTATTTGACTAACAAAGGCCATCAACAAACAAGTACATCAATGGCTTGTCATGCCCTACCTACACGCAAACATAAAGTTACACACCTGGCTCGATTTGTCAGTGTTGTACTTACAAGTCAGCAAAAAGCAAACATACAGAAAGCGCCTTTTATTAACTTTGTTTTATAAGACCGTATCTAAAAATATCTGGGCGTCGCATCTAGACTTCGACTTAGCTTCAGGGCCGCCTTTATCTGTACATAATTTATCGATAACAACCGCTATCGATTGTGAGCGATAGTGGACTCGGCCGGTTGACTCGCGACCCGCACTTACTTGGCGTTACTACGCACTGGCTGCTTCCTTCCTTCCATTCAGTCGTTGATGAGGATTTTGGCAATATGCCAAACCATTCACGTCGAGCCAGCGCGGAACTTAATAACTATTGTGTAACTGCTCCAAGGCAGTGCTACTGCAAGGCCTAACATAAATGCATTACGTGCTTTCATCAACTGATCAACAACTACAAGATAATGATGATTAAAGACGTCCTGAAACATTTAAATGCACCTATTATTGCTATAGTCGTGTTAACTGCCTAATTGACAAAACGTCCGTTGCCTTCTATTATAAAAACATTTTGTTTTCGTGCAAAGCTTACATCACGTGCTATTTGTCAACATTCTTTGTTTTATACGTTTGATTGTTCCGCTTATGAAAATTATATTTGATGTGGATCGCATGATACAT
The DNA here is from genome assembly GCF_025370935.1 of Choristoneura fumiferana. NCBI lineage: Eukaryota > Metazoa > Arthropoda > Insecta > Lepidoptera > Tortricidae > Choristoneura > Choristoneura fumiferana. Next base: position 16,110,687 of record NC_133486.1, on the reverse strand, counting down.
AAAAATAAGCAAGAGTTAATGTTAGAAATGACGACCCATTTCTTATAGGAAATGCCGATACGACAAGCAGCCTGAAGCAGGTCATGAACAAAAGAGGCTCATCAAGTATTGATTAGGTTCTATGACGTGACGATTACCTTACGTTACGACGGACACGTGCACTAAACTTATAGACCTATCTAATTGATAATAACAAACCACTTATAGCAAAAGGTGGCTCTATTATGATCATGTCATAGTCATATGGCAGTTTCATGTGATTACGATTCCCTCTAAATCAAGCAAATCGATATATTTATTAATCGAACAGTACTATGCTGTTAAGTGAACGTTCTAAACAGGCATTTAATTTATTCAACCCGGTCGGGGAACAAAGGGAATCGCGTTTTCCCCAATCCGCGAGTTTATCAACCCCTGAAGTCTAGCGGGTTTCACTCGCGCCTGAACGCAGTAGGCATGTGCCGGCGACTGCGGCGAAAACGAAAGCGTAAATTAGGCGAAATTAATTTTAATGCATTGCGGTCTACTGAATTATACATGAACCTATGCTTGCGATAGTTCTTGATTTTATTTTGAAGGATTTGTGGTTGAGGTCACCGTAAATAAGACCCTTGAGGTGACTAGAAACTAGTTTTTACTTGATTAAACAGTTGTTAGATCTTCAAGCGGCGTCTACCGTCGGGCAGTAATAGCGCCTAACCTTGCGCGCTCGAGTCGGATCGGATGCGCAAAAAATTGCTCGTTACTGTGGCTAGCCAATGAGGAATTGTGCAAAGAACTTGTCGAAATACACTTTAATGCACCAAATTGCGCAATCGACATAGTTTAGTTTAATGTAACTATACTTAATGAGATGCTATTTTAATGCATTTCCACGGCGGTAAGATCAAGGCCGCAATTACATCTATTATTATGTCGAATGCGTGTCCTGAATATTTCCCGCAGCATTGCGAATGCGAATGTAACGAGTAATAAGAGTTTAGTGGGGCTACCAACAGTCCAACACGTTTTATGTGTGTTTTGTAACAAAAAGACATGTTTCTTTCTTGGGCTACTTTTTGGGAACTACGAATATCGATCGATAATAAATCTAAATAATTGTAGGTAAACGACCCTGTTTGCTTTTTTGTCAGCAACAAAACAAAAACGGCAAAAACTCATTACTTTTTACGTCTACAGGAGCCTTATTGCAAACATTACAACAGATACTCTTGTAAAAATCTGATTAGTTATCGGCAAACTAGTTGTAATTTATTAAGTAGAAAACACTGTAATTAAATAAAAACCATTAAAAATAATATAGATTAAAATTATTGATAATGGATGGTGTTCACCGGACCGGTGTCTGATATAAAGTTTTGTTACAGCCCATGACGTCTTTATTGAGTTTCAAATCAGTGTAATGCAAATCAGTGCGATTCCCCTAATAATTTGTCTAAGACCCAACAGCAGCAGCAGCAGCAAACAGTGCATTACAATGCTCGCGTTTTGAACATCCTGTACTTCCTTACTGCACTTGCCGGCCGGAAAAAATAAGTCTTTTGATATTATATTATCCTACTGTGCACAGGAGATCCTACCTTGTGAGTTGGCCCTTATATACTTGTAATCAGTGACATTGCAAAAAAATCTGGAGAAGTGTCCCTGGCCTTAAGGCCTCCCCTCATTTTCTCAATTCGTCCCAATTTCGACCGGTGTCCGGTCAGTCGTTAAGAAACACGTCTAGGCATGGTCCCGCCATAACGCCTCCTGGGCCTACCACATTGCCACCATCTATCTTGTACTAACTAGTCCAACTATTTTAGCCTACCTGTTTGGATCTATAGGCTAACGTAGCCACAAGCCTCAAAGAAGGGACGTGGGACGAGGGCGCGTCGCGGACGGGGCGGACACGGGGAGAGGGCGTCTCCGCCTCGTCGCTTCTGTCTGCTTTGGATAGCGACGTTACTATATGGCCCTTGAATCAGTTTGTCAGTAAATGTTTACTGACAAACTGATTCAAGGGGCGCCGCGACCGCGACGCGCCCCACTCCCACGTCTCTTCTGTGTGGCTTGCGCCGTAGCTTGGCCAGTCCCACTTCAGCTTGAAGATATTAAACAGGTAAATTGTTTGGTTACCTAGGAGTTGAACGGCTTCTACATCCCGGAGATGACGTCGATCGTGTGCAAGTCGGCGGCGGAGATGGCGCGCGCGCTGCGTACGGGCAACCGCGTGCGCGCCTCCGGCCGCACCGACATGAACGAGCACTCCTCGCGCAGCCACGCCGTCTTCCTCGTCACCGTCGAGAGCCAGCACAAGGACACCAACCGTATACGGTGAGAACTTGACGACACTGCAGATTAGATTAGACCAGCGGTTAACTTTACGCCTACTGGAACAAAAGAAAGCAATATTAGATACAATTTCACGATCCTGTGATTAGCGGGGGAGAACGAAAACTCAAAAATGTGCGAGGATATGTTGCGAGGAATATATGTGTTCCTCATGAACCAATTTTCATTTCAATGCGTCATTTGCCTATCCTCGCTTCGCTCATGTTTCCACTAGAGATGTGCTGTACGAGGATAGCCAAATGAAGCGATTCAATTGGTTCATGATCATGACAAGCATATTCCTCGCAATAAATCTTTGGTGGAAACGCAGCCTTACGTGATCAATATAATTGAACAAGATACAATTGAACTTATTTTGTAGCGCTCCATGACCCGCTCAAATTCATGCAGACGGGTAATTTAATTAAGATGAGTTACTCATCTCATCAGTCTGGTCTGGATCGTTGCCCCTTCTTTGTTTACATGTAATTGGTACGATTATTGACCTAATGATAATCTATAGATACAACTGGAAAACTAATTAGCAAATAATTGATACCTATAGTTTTTTTAATCGATCGCGAAATCGTGATATATAAAATCGAAATTACCACCAATTTATAAAATAAAATAGACAATGTTATTACGGCCTATTACCATAATAAGTAGGGCGCCCGAAGTGACAATGAGGTGGCGTGGGCGGCTGGAGCACTGGACATGACCTAATTTAGAGATGATGCGATCGCTCCTAGTGGGATGAACGTGACACATGACGCGCCCAACCTTCAGTAGTGTCATGTCATCCTAGTGGAAGACATTAGCGTTTAGCACTATCTACGGCAATTTGGTGATTGTGTTACAAATTTGCTGAGTTCTGAGAATGCTGGACATGGAACTCTGGACGGATGAGTGGAGTGATGACGAAGATTGTCACTTGAGGTACTCGTATAAGTTTACCTTTTGTTCTTTACCACAAGACACAAGTAGAAGCGCTTTAAAATTCATGTAAATAATTTTTAATCGTAAGTTATAAATTAGCTATGTTTGCTTTCGCCCTAATTATTCTGTCAGGCAGACGCAGGCGCCGACGTGATCGGGAAGTCACGGTGTTGCGCGAATACTTCCGACGCGCCGCGTGCGCACATCACAATAACATCAACTTATTAACTTTAAATCGCAAACAAAACGGTTCCGTCTGCTATAAAAGTAAATTCATTACCACTTTCCGACTGTGAAGAACAGAAATAAACTTTGTTATTTTACATACTTCTGCCTTTACGCCTTTTCGGACTGTATTCGTCATGGTATGATATGAACGTAGTCAAATCCGCATAAGGGAACCCTTACAATGGATCTCCAACATACAATTGTTTGCACACAGTATATTTACACAACGATTGGCCAAACATGAGGAGTATTGCGATAAGTCCGCCGTTTTTTATGCAATGTGGGTTAAAATAAAAGTGAGCGCGGTAATGACTGGGGTTAGACGCTCGTTAGGGCGCGGCGGAGGAGCTTCGAAATTAGACATAGTTGCATAAACGGTCGTCGCGGACGCTTTAATTGCCTTACAACGAGTGGATCTGCTCACCTTATGAAGTGGGCTAGCTACAGCTATTTTGATTTGCAAAAAATAACTTTATAACATATACTATGGAAAATAAGCAATTAGGTTTAGATCGTGATGCGCTGTGGCTGTGGAAGGGCGGCGTAGCGTGAAGGTCACAACAGCAGCACTTCCACCGGCCTCGCTCCATTCAACATTCGACTCCTGCGCATACTCGCGGCTCGCGAATTTTCCGCATTCTACCAAACACGAATACAATGCCCACGCGCAACTACTATTAGTTAGCGTAACCGTTCAATGAATGATACATTAGCAAATTATTATTGGTAATTTTTTTATTTAAAAAAATCGACCATTTTGTTTGGATAATAATCTGAAGCTGTAAAAGAGTACTATGATCAACATCATAGTAATTTTTATGTTCTGATCTCTATAAAAACGTACTGAGTTCGAGCTTTCTTGTCCAGACCTACAGCTCTTTTAACTGTTACTGTAATTAGCAAATATTCCGCAGCCGGGAAGCGTTAACTATTTTGTCGTTTATGACAGCTGCGCAACACACATGCGACACGTCGTACGTAGTTTTATGTCGTCTCTGCTGAAAGACAAGCGAGAGATATCAGCGCGGCGTGTGGTCAGGTCAGGTCACTCGCCAAAATCGCGTGATAATAATAATTGTAATCTCTAACGAGGTTAAATTTCTGAGGAGTCCGCTCCGCGCACATGCTGTAATGAGCTATAATTGGCCCCCAATATCACATGTACCCTACATTTTACCTTGCGCAATGGAAAATAATATCGCCTGTGTTCTTTTCCTAATCGCACGGTATATCGCGGAACGAGACTGCGGGAGTCGAATTTAAGTTAAGATTACGCGTTAGGTATATAGTGGTTTACAAAATATGAAATCAATATAATCAAATAATAAATCACATAATTGATTAGAATTTTATCTAAAAATTGTAGTTTTCACTGGCATGTGCTATTTACTTGATTTTGACCTTGGATCGTACTTGTACATTAAGCTACGAATAATAATAGACATTAAGGGGCTGTTTCACCATCCATTGTGATGCCGTCTCCGTCTATTCGAACAAAACAAATAGAGACGGCATCACATTTAACCGTCAGTTAACACTAATCAATGGATGGGGTGAAACAGCCCCTAAGTTTTAAAGGACACACACATGCGTTTACAGCGCCTGTAAGTCTCAGAGCAAAGGAGTATCACGAAATGCACTAAGTTGCGATTATCCTGTTAACGCATAGGTACTGTGACGGCCTCGCGACGACGGCGGAGAGTCGCGTCACTGGCAATTATCGGAAAACAATGTGTTCGCATCACTCACCGCACTTCAGGGGCATCGTTTAATGAAAACTTCATCAAAACATACATTAAATAAATTAACTAGACTATTCACCCAACATCGAGTTCCATCCATGCCATGATGGATATATTGTCCGCTTGACTAAATTATGTTTGTTTAGCTTAACAGTTAAACCTTAACTGCTGAGTAATAAAACATACCTACAAAAACTAAGTTAAGCACCATATATAGCACAGGTTATCAAGATTCAATCTTGAACGACATGCATGTTCAGAATAACTTGCCCGAACATGGGCATTGTGTAATCTGCATTCTGCATGTTGCCTTATGTACCGAAGGACAGATAGCCTCTTTCTGAATGACTTTAAAATCGTAGGCAACTTCCTTCTTAAAGGATGAAACTAAATTGACTGGTCAGGGTTGCATATTAATTTGGATATTTTCTCGTGAACTTTCTATATTTGCTAATCACGTGATATTTTTTTGCAGAAATATGAGACCTATTATTATTCAATATCGTTTTCGTGGATATTCCTTCCTTCCGCTCTAATAAGGCCATTAGCCGTATATAGGCACCCATCAAAGCGGCGCGTGGGCGCCCACTCGCGAGGGTCAGGGTCCGTCAGCTGATCGCGCCGCCACTGTTCAAGTGTTCACACTCGATTACTCCCTTCTTCAATCTGTCCAGCAGACTTGTTACACAGTGACAAAGGCAAAAACAGCAGGCTGGCAGTTGCCCAGAGATTTTATAGATTCATAAAATATGATTTATGCACGGGACTTAAAATTAACGACCACTGCTGCCATACCGACTAAGTTGAAATCAGAAGAAAAAAAACATACATCGTCTGTAACGTTTACGGCTTTAGGTAATTTTGCACTTAAAATGTAATTGAACTCAAATTTAAAAATGCCAACTCTGCCAAGTCTCACTAGCAGTTGTATTACATGACAAGGTCTGATCTGGAGTTGTCCCGAATACGCCTGATCTTAAACGTGACGGAGTAATCGAATCCACCCAGCTTTCCGCGCAAGCGTATCTACTCTCAAATGGGTAATGTCAAATCTCAGTCGTTGGATCCACGCCGAGTGAGTCAGTGAGCACATCTCGTATGTTCGTGTGTGGGCGCCTGGCCTTCTGTAGTTTGGGCTTTATTGTGCTAACAGGTGTATAAGAAGTGATAATCAATGACATAAGTCACTTCCCGAGTCCATTGATTTTTCATCGCCCACCGCTTTGTCGCACGCGCGAGTTTGCGGTAGTTTATTTAATATCGCAATGTAAATATTTATGTGCGTCATTAGCGGTCGTTTGTGCTTTACAACTTTACAGCATCTCGACTAGTTTCTACTTCGCAGCTCTCCATGAGTTAATAATAAAGTTTGCATACGCTGTGGCGCAATGATGAGGATAAAGTTTCAATGGTAAATGTTTACCTATAATGTTGTATTTTCACATTTTGTTAGGAAGGTATTTGAAGGTCATGTCAGCATACATACATGTAAATACAAGGAAATAAAATTGTTGTTTTAAAATACAATTTTGATATACTTAGTAACGAAATACCGCAGTCGCGTCTGAAGGAAACTATATGCAAGTACCATGAATCAAAGCGAACATGCGTAACAGCTGTTCCCAGAACAATTTAATTCGTTGCACCCACCCCACACAGCCGCCCATTTATTACTCAATCAAAATTCAAATAGGTACATTGTATAGGTACAAGTATACCTACCTATTTAGAAACTCTTGAAGTTCACAACATTAAGTTTGAGGGCGATGCGCAATTATGATTTATTATGATACTAGTAAATAAAAGACATGTGCGAAACAAAATCTTTGAATCTACTTATTTGGCTTAGTTATTTATTATTTAGTAAGCGATATTTAAGTTCTGCATGTGGTGAGGTTTACAATTCCTGATATCGTAATGCAAATGATCGTCGCAGGAAGGGAACCAGCTGAAAGGAAGCGGGCACTAGAGGCGCGGGTCAACAACACGACGATGTTCGCGCGGGCTCCACGTAACTTATGAACTGTAATCGCCTCATAAAAATATCGTTGACCTATTTCCTCCAAATAATTCCATTTGATCGTACGCCTTTGTAAATTAACTTCCATCTGTCTGCGATCAATCTAAAAATATCGATATTGAAAGCCATAAACGAGTGATGTGTTTACTTTATCGAATATTTCGTTCTATCATGGAAATTTTCATAAAAGAAAAAAATATGTAACTAAATATAATAGTTGGGCGCGTGTATGCAAAGAGACATGCAAATTATTCCATAAATACTTCAACAATGCTAAAGGCATTTAGGTAAATGAACCTTTTGTACTGTACTGTTGGTTCAGGCTCCAGACAGGATAACCACTAACCAGGTAATTCACGTAATTGCAAATAAGTATTGCAATGCAAAAATCTCGAGAACAGCTACGTTGTGGAAATTTTCGAAGTGTCCTAATTAACAGACGGCGTCATACAATCAACTGCTATGGTTTCGGAAACGCTTTTTGGCTAGTCAGGCTTCGCAATCTCTCTTGAGTGATAGCACTCTAGCGAGCGGTGGCTTCGTTTATAAAAAAAAAATAGGATTTTAAAAGTTTTGGAGTAGAGTTGTTTCGCTATGACAACAAACAGTGCAATTTGCGACGAAAGCAAGAAGTCGTTACGGTAATTTACTGGCCTTAGCTCAGCAGCGCTAAAGCAGCTGCTGCAGCATAGACATAAAATTGAATGTCGTGACTGTTTCGCGTTATAATATTCATCTGTCAGTATACTATGTACTTCATCAAATATTTATGTCGCACTTGAACAGTGAAGTGATTTATGCTTTCAATATTTTTATTCCAACATAGAAACACTGGAAATACTTAATAACATAAGCTCTGTTGATTGCTATTAATGCGCAATTTATTAAACTGTCATTGTAGAGTAGAAGACGAATGTGACCCATAAATTTTACGAAAATATTGGCCTCCACTTTTTAAAGTAGTTTTTGAACGAAAATATCTTAAACCTTGTAGTTAAAAGTTGCAATCAAGTGGTGACAAATGTGCTTTTCAGGGCAAGGAATATTCCTGGCGCATATTATTATGGACTAGCCTTTACTCGCCGCTTCGCCCATATAAATAGTTAATTCGGCGGTTAAAATAAAAATCCGGGATTTTACTAAATTTCTGTGGGACTACGATCGTATAGAAATTGGAGGACTAGACTAGACTAGATGACTGATAGGTCCATCTCGATGGTGAACGATCGCGCGAACTTCTTATTCTTTGCCTTCAGTGATCCCAATCACGATCAGTATATACGATCAGTTTTGTACACTTTTATCGCCTCAACCTCAACGGACAGCGTGTCCGAATAATGAAAGAATGCGTTGCTGAAATTATGGTGGACAAACGAGTTTTTACTCACGAGGCCCAGCAGGGCTACTACGAAATTCAAAAATCGAAGTTCGTATCGTACCGTCCCTCTCACTCTCGTATTAAATAATATAAGCGTCAGCGGGACGGTACGATACGAACTTCGATTTTCGAGTTTCATAGGAGCCCAGCAGGCCAGGATCGATGCATTGTGCCTTTCGCAGTCCAAAGTATGTTTATGTTTAAGGATTTTATCCCCTGAGAATACCGGGATAAGGGTAGGCGTGTTATCCAGCAATTTACACAGCACACCAAAGTTTACCCAAAAACATCGAGCAATTTTAGCGACAAATAATAAAACACGTGGATGAATGTTGTCTTTAGTGTTGCGCTTTATACTTTGCAGCGTGGGCAAGCTAAACCTGGTGGACCTGGCGGGCAGCGAGCGGCAGCGCAAAACGGGCGCCGGCGGCGAGCGGCTGCGCGAGGCGGCGCGCATCAACCAGGCGCTCTCCAGCCTCGGGAACGTCATCTCCGCGCTCGCCGAGAACAGCCCGCACGTGCCTTACAGGTCAGCTGCTCTTAGAACGGCCCGCACGTGCCTTACAGGTCAGCTGCTCTTAGAACGGCCCGCACGTGCCTTACAGGTCAGCTGCTCTTAGAACGGCCCGCACGTGCCTTACAGGTCAGCTGCTCTTAGAACGGCCCGCACGTGCCTTACAGGTCAGCTGCTCTTAGAACGGCCCGCACGTGCCTTACAGGTCAGCTGCTCTTAGAACGGCCCGCACGTGCCTTACAGGTCAGCTGCTCTTAGAACGGCCCGCACGTGCCTTACAGGTCAGCTGCTCTTAGAACGGCCCGCACGTGCCTTACAGGTCAGCTGCTCTTAGAACGGCCCGCACGTGCCTTACAGGTCAGCTGCTCTTAGAACGGCCCGCACGTGCCTTACAGGTCAGCTGCTCTTAGAACGGCCCGCACGTGCCTTACAGGTCAGCTGCTCTTCGAACGGCCCGCACGTGCCTTACAGGTCAGCTGCTCTTAGAACGGCCCGCACGTGCCTTACAGGTCAGCTGCTCTTAGAACGGCCCGCACGTGCCTTACAGGTCAGCTGCTCTTAGAACGGCCCGCACGTGCCTTACAGGTCAGCTGCTCTTAGAACGGCCCGCACGTGCCTTACAGGTCAGCTGCTCTTAGAACGGCCCGCACGTGCCTTACAGGTCAGCTGCTCTTAGAACGGCCCGCACGTGCCTTACAGGTCAGCTGCTCTTAGAACGGCCCGCACGTGCCTTACAGGTCAGCTGCTCTTAGAACGGCCCGCACGTGCCTTACAGGTCAGCTGCTCTTAGAACGGCCCGCACGTGCCTTACAGGTCAGCTGCTCTTAGAACGGCCCGCACGTGCCTTACAGGTCAGCTGCTTTTACACCGCTAAGAGTCTGTTTCGCTAGTCTTTTAGGTTCCATTTATTTTATGTGAAGATATTTGTGATACTATTTATTTATTTATTTTATTTCATTTAATCGAACAAAATCAACGAAGGCCATATTCATGGGTATCATAGGTATCACATGAGTCTTATGTATAAGATATCAGGAAGGAACATACCAGATAGAGAGTTTATAAAACACAAACACAGAAAGAGACCAGAACCAGAACAAAAAGTAACTAACAAAGTAACGATGCGACAAAGTGATTTGTTAGTAGGTAAGGTACGGCACCTTATGTTCGAAGTTCCTTACAAGCTCAATGGATTATTTTTGCCTACTAGTTACTTTGTTTAACTTTTACATTATGGCCATTTGCATAAATATATACAAATAACGGCACAAATTCCTTATTTCATTATTTGCTCATGGTATTCTCAACAAGATCCCCAGATATGATCAACCCTGATTGATTGTTTAGTGACAAGTGATGTTTATTTGGGTCGCGATCTATGTAGAGTGGTTGTTTGGTGTTTGTTGCAGGGACTCTAAGCTGACGCGCATCCTGCAGGACTCTCTGGGCGGCAACAGCAAGACGATCATGATCGCGGCCGTCGGGCCCGCCTCCTACAACTACGACGAGACCATCACCACGCTGCGGTACGCGCATCGCGCTAAAGGTCAAACATTCTTTTCATCTTTTTACTTTTCTTTAAATTTCTCCATGTTTTCGTACAGGAAGGTGCAGCATAGATAGAATAACTGGACCTTGGTTTGTAGAAGTTACAATCATTGAGATGTTCTTCTTTGGAGAGGGAATAGTGTTATATTTTCGGCTTCAGAGTGGTAATTAGGTCGTCACAGGCTCAACTATTCTGCGAGTTTTGTGCAACGTCAGTTCCGTTACCTTTGAAACTTGAAACCAGCATAAATGGATGACTGGTTTGATTGAACGCTTTGCGTAAATACCTACACAGCGACTATATTATTTGAGCCTAAAAACTTCTTTGCGTGCGTACCAGCGCGTACCTTTTGGAGGCCACTGAAAAGACGCACACATCAAAGCAATTATATTTTTTATTATTTTAGTAGTTTAATTTGAAACCACTTTCGTTGCAGCCATCAAGAACAAGCCGATCCGCAACGAAGACCCGAAAGACGCGAAGCTGCGCGAATACCAGGCCGAGATCGAGCGTCTGCGCGCGCTCATCCAGCAGCGGCGCGCCGCCGAGCGCCGCCCGCGCCGCCCGCCGCGCGCGCCCGCGCCGCGCCGCCCGCACCCGCCCCCGCGCCCAAGCAGAGTGAGTCCCGCCATCACTCACTGAAGGCGAGATCTGTACTATCTGGACGAGTTCAGGGGCACACGACCAGATAGGTCACTTGATTCAAAGTAATCATCGCTATCTGCGGACACCCATAGCATAAGTTGAGTTACGGATGCGTTGCGTTGCTGATCCTTTCAAAAAGCAGTAGGCTCTTTTCTTGAAGATCTCTAAGGTCCAGAAATACAGGCACTGCAAGGTGATTCCAAAGTTTTACCGTGCCGTGCGTGGCAAAAAGTTCCGTATGTTCTGTCAACGATAAAGCACACGTATTTCCGAGACCCTTAATTCCTCGAGTTATAAAGTAAGATTGAAGGAGTGAGACTCGAGTATGTTTCGTGGAACAGAAATAAAAATTGACTTTTTATTAGGTAAGTGGTAGATCAAACACCTTATCTTTTACAACTAAAAAAAAATGGAAATTTCTCTTTTTCAGCAGCAGAAGACACGATAGACACCGAAAGCATCGAGAACGAGCACATACTAGCGGAATCTTTCATCGAACAGGAGAAGAGCAAAACGGAAGAACTAGAGCAACAGATCCGTTCTCTGGAAGAGCGACTGGTGTCGGGCGGCGGCGGCGGCGACCTGCTGAGCGACCTGCGCCAGAGCCGCGCCGTGCTGGAGTCGCGCCAGCACGAGATCGCCGAGCGCAAGAAGCGGGAGGTCGAGATGCAGCAGCGGATAGACCTCGAGGAGGAGACCACCGCCAGCGTCACGCACACCTTCGCCTCGCTGCAGCAGGAGGTCGACCACAAGACGCAGCGGTAACCCTAACCCCACGATTCCAAGCCCTACCTAGTTTAGTTACTCTACTCTAGTCTTTTACATCTAACAATAATTGCCTTCAACTTCCAACCTTCTTGTGAGTTGTGAAGGATTTTTTTCTCTAATCGAAGATGTGATCATGCTTTTTAGGAGTCGAGTTGAAGCTGCGAATTTTTGTAAATACCTACTTTTGGATTATGAATGTTGGCTGAGGGCGCCCAAAATCCAAAAGTCCGTACATTTAGCATAGCGAAAGGCTGTTCTTTGAATTAAGGTACTTCTTCCTCTTATGGTGCCTTTCCACTCCAATCATTGAACGTTGGCGATCAACTCCGAATATTTCTTCCTGTCCCTCGCGAGGTGTAACAGTTCAGTAGCACTTGTGCCTGACTCCGATCCATCCATGTTTCAAAACCATATCCCATTCTTGGGTTAGACAAATACTTAGGTATTTACGCACCAGTTCTTTTTTTGAAATTACTCTGTTTTGAGACGACCTTGACATCGTATTCAGCGCATTAATCCTCAGTCCAGCCCTCGCACTACACTCGTTCAATCGGTCTTCTATCAGCTGGAGATCAGACTATTTTGATGCTATCAAGACCATATGATCTGGGTATTTCAGATTGTTGATATTGCGCCCATTGATCTTAACGCCACAATCAAGATCTGCTAGGGCTTCCGATATTATTGCTTCTGAACAAAGGGTGAGAGGGTACAGCCCCACCTGACCCCCGTTCGATGTCAACCTACACGGACTCGTCGCCCAACGCCAACACACGAACAGTGGTCCGTTTCCAAATCCGAATAGTTCCAATACAGATTCTGGATTAATTTCTTTTCCATCTAGTCCGATGTAATCTATTTAGATTTATTCTATTTTGTTTCTGATCTGATTCGTTCGAATATTATACGACGTGTGTTTGACGGTCAGAAGGTGTATCTTTTCAGGCTGAAGAAATGCGTGAGCAAGTACCTGTGCCTGCGCGAGGAAATGGTGGAGCTGCGGGAGGCGCACGACGCCGAGCGGCGCGACCACGAGGCGCTGCAGGCCGCGCTCGTGGGGGGGCTGCGGCGCCGCCTGCTGCTCGCTGACAGCTTCGTGCCGCTGGCCGGCCGCGCGCTCGTGGCGCGGCTCGCCTGGGACGAGGACCAGGACGCCTGGGTGCGCCCGCCCCAAGACAGGTACTGACCCTGACCCTGACCCTGACCCTCGCCTGCAGCGGCGCGGCCACGAGGCGCTGCAGGCCGCGCTCGTGGGGGGCTGCGGCGCCGCCTGCTGCTCGCTGACAGCTTCGTGCCGCTGGCCGGCCGCGCGCTCGTGGCGCGGCTCGCCTGGGACGAGGACCAGGACGCCTGGGTGCGCCCGCCCCAAGACAGGTACTGACCCTGACCCTGACCCTCACCTGCAGCGGCGCGACGCGCCCACTTTCAAGTCGACTTTAGAATAAATATCTTCAAAGAAAAGAAGGCTCCATCCTTCTATCATTTCTGTGTGATGGAGCCTTCTTTTCATTCATTCTCTTCCAGTAATTTTTAAATATGTGAACCTATTATGTAACATCAGCATCAACCCACCCGACTTCCAACTTTTCTTTCGTGTCCTTCTTGGTTTTTTCTTAGTTCTGACAGTCTGAGGTAAATTTTGATTTACTGAAATGAATCGTTAGACTAATGATTAAAATAAATCGCTAACTTCTTAAGTCATCGGCCTTTTCTTTTCAGTAAGTATGTTATAATTGTGTCTTTGATATTGATTTTGCCAGATCAAGTAATCAGTTTTCATATGCATCACTTCTCTGATTTTCTTGACATCCTCGTGGGCAACTCCAACTCCAGTCAGCTATGAAGCGCTAACAGTAGTGTATGATGTGTGTGCAGCAGCGTGGAGCCGCTGAGCGCGCGGCCGGTGGCGGGGGGGGGCGGCGGGCCACGTGCGCGGCGGCGGCGGGGGGGGGCCGCGGCGCCGCGCCGAGAACCTGCTGGACCTGCTGCCGATGCCGCTGCCGCCCACCACGCGCGCCTACGTGCCGCCTCCGCCGAGACACACACGGGTAACGACACCACTTCATTAACTTCCACATGCTAAATAATATACGCTAATACAAATGTAAACCCACCTTTCCACCAATTGGACTGTTACCAACTTAGAATCCCCACTTCGACCACTCATTTACCATCATTTTATATGACGACTTTCATTGATGCTCACATTGTTTACATCACCGCTGTTAAAAATTGGTTAAAACTTTCACCATTTGAGATCTGTTTCGACAGCTTTGACTAAGTATCATATTATTTTGCAGTCAATGGAGAGCTCCATGAAGAAGGAGCCCTCGCTGGAAGCCCCCGCGCCGCGCAAGGCGAGCGCGCGGCCGCGGCCCGGCACCGCGCACCACCGGCTCGGCACCGCCGGCGTGCGGTAATGCGCCGCCACCGCGTCTCTCTAACCATACTGACTGAGATTAGTCGTCCCGTGGAAGTATTACGTCGAGAGGTTACTTGCCATTACCCTGAGATGACGCTCACTAAAATCGTGATAATTCATGGGACTCCGCAGTCAAGACTTAGGTTGAAATAGTTTTCCTGACATGGTTCTAGGAAAATATTCAACTTCTAACAGCCTAGGAGACTAGAGTCTCGGGTGCTGATCCGAAGCCGCGCTGCGCCTGGGATGCCGGCCATCCCGCGTGGCAGCCTGGCTCACCACCCGGAGAGTGTTAGTTGAATAATTCGATATTTTTATACAATCCCTTTTGTTACGGAGTATGCCAAACGCTTGCGCTTCGTCCTGTGTATACGCGGGCGCGGCGCGTTGATCTCATGCGTGACGGCTGCAGGTGTATGTGTCACGCTTTTACTATGATTGTACTTTTTCCCAGGCAGATATAGTAGCAACCGAATGCCCAATCTAGCGATTCAATAATGTGTGGATTATGACTCTTTTTATCCGAATTTCTGGGCATAGTCAATCCTGGTTGTTTTGTTTTATAACAATTTTATTTTACGGTTGTTATTTTATGTGAATTTTATTTTACGCTTCATGTGCTGAAGCCAGTGATATTAGGTAGTTTGTTACACTTATTTGTATTTATTTAAATTCAATTGTATTATAAAATAAATGAAGTTTTAACAGAAGGCAGTGTAAAGGGCTGCACCAGCTCGTGTTCAATGTTTACCAAAGATGGAACCTGTCCATTCCACGCTCTTGTCCCACAATTGTTGATATTACCAGTGATCATGTTCCTTTACTTATAAAATTTGTAAGTGGTTTTGTTAAATTATTGTTAATCTAGACATGATTTCTAGTCAATGATTCTTGTATACAGTTAATGTAAATACTTAGTAATATTATAGATACTAAAGGTATTATAGATAGTCCTAGTGTAGCTAGTTTGCAAATATCGCACAATGCCTGATGCCTCATTGTTGCGCATCATCTTCTTGGACAACATTCTTTATTTAATATTTATTCTAAACCAAAATTAAAAACATATTAAAATATATATTACCGTGTTGATACGGTTTTTATATGTTTGTATTTCTTTTTTTATCATGAACAGGCGAATGAAATCATGTGATATGTATTTGAAAACCGCTAGTCAGCTGTGCCGCGTACACGCTTATACTCACTAATAAAACAGTAAAAAAAATTGTATGTCTTTCATTTCTTGCCAAATATTTTATATAGGTACTTACCCGTGGCCGTAGTGTCATCATATTAGCAGTCTCATGGTGGTGTCAGCATTTAACACTTATTTTCTTTCACAAAATCTTTTTGCTTCCAATTGATTTCAATGAAACCATGGGTGCCGCGATTGGTGCAGCACCCCCTGGCGCAAAAGAAAATACATAGAATAAGACCAAGGGCCACATACATTCAGCATTCCGTAAATACATCACACACGTACGTTTATTTCCATTCTATACGCACAGGCCACCGAATTCCGAATCGGAAAAACTTCGGACGGAAAACGACTGTTTGTATTGTAGGTCTATAGATTTGTATGGATTTACTGCGCTGCGTTCGGAATTCCGAACGTATGTGGCGGCTCCCTATTAGTCCCTATATGCAGATGCGAGATGCACCCTTCTGAAAATAATCCTACCGGCGCCCATGAATGAAACCTTGAAACTTATCGACTACAATGAAACTAAAACATTATTCATATCAAAATTCATTTTTCAAAATTACGTTAAAACACAGTATTAGTGAACAAATAATAATTATGTTCTACTTATGACAAATTATATAGAATAAACCGCGAAAATTACGCGTAAAATAACTTCGAAAATTTGACATATCAATCAAGTCACCAACCGAACTGAGTTGGTTTAAGACACTGGTAAAAACTATTCGCGATTTGAAACGTTCGTACTCTACTTGAACTTGTCATCGAATTCGACGTTGAATTCAAATAATTTCTCAACTGATTGCGCGCGAATTATTATTAATCGAAGCTTGTTTCTGAACGAGTCATAGTGATGCGCTACACTTTTTTTTGTTTAGTATCGATAAAGAGGATAAGATTGTAGAAAAAAGCTACTTAGTTAAGTACTCAATATCAGAATTCTTAGGAGACAACTTGTAGTGTAGTTTCACAAGCAGATTTTCACACACATTTGTATAAATCAATAGCTTAGCGTTCTTGTCTTTAACTATACATGTAGCAACTATTTGATGTGTAGCTAGAGCCCAATGAATTTTTGTATCAGAGTTTCACAAAACATTTCATAACTCACGTTTAATGATATTCCACTATTTTTATTCTTCTAATGGAATTTCAGAATAGCTCTGAAAACAGTTTTTAGCTATAATAAATACATATTATAATTAACTACCTAATTAATTAGGCTTTGGACTTGATCAAACAAAGAACGAACAAACTTGGTTAAACAAAGGAATTTCTGCACTTTCCCCTGTTAACGTTATTATTATGTTTACTATGTAAGTATTAGCTAAGTATCAGTTTATTTCAATAATTACATTATTGCAGTGCCCTTGCCGGGTTTGATTCATATTTTGTATTGTATCAGGCCGGGAATACACATTCCTGTAGTGTAGCTCACACGTTTTCATGCAAGTAGCTTGCATGCTTGTGCTATTATAATTGTATGAAGATGGACGCCAGCTACTAGTTAACTTGCCAAAATGTGTAAGCTACTGGAATGTGTATTTCAAGCTTTAAGGCAAATAAATGGTTTGAGTTAACTCTGACTCAATGCCATCCTCTCTGCTCCCCCTCTACCCCCCATAGACCATTTAAGCACCTCAGATATTGGATAGACCTTCGAGCAGTACCTACGCTACGTTTTTATGTTCATAAAAACCTTCGCAGGATTCAATAAAAGTTTGAAATAAAATAGTCAGATAGGTCCAATCGTTATTGAATTTTTTGCTCTGCAACACATTAGTGATTAATTTTTATTTATAAAGATTGTTTTCTGACTGATTCTGAATGATGGAAAAACGTAAACTATACTTTACTATCTAATAACAATAATGATAAATCTACAGTCTTACAGATTTGATGCGTGTGTTTTACACAGAAGCTAAGGGTGAAATCATTTTTTATCGAATATTTTTATTATTTTAGCCACAGAGAAAAAAATGTAATAAGTGTAATTTTTGTGTGTTGCAACTGTCCGTAATTTACGGATATGGTTATCTTATTATTTACTATACTATCAGACGAGCCACTTACTAGTGTAGTAAGTAGCTAACGTTACATTAAGGCTTATAATTTTATTTCTAAGAATGATAGCAAACATGGTGACTGTAGCTGTCGTCTCGGATTGCCCATTGGGGCGTAGGTATAGTAAAAATATTAGATATCTTTTTTTACAATAAATCTCAAGCCATCCAAATTTCTGATTTTCGTTATATTCACTGTATATCCGAATAATGGACTGAAATTGATGTATAAGTAAAAGCTAAAAAAATACCACGTGTAATATTGACGTTCTATTTTATCGAATTTATCGACAACGTGGAACGCCATCATCCGTACGTTCATCACTATTATCCTAACCGTCTGGTGATTTCAAAAGTTCGTCGGCTTTGTTTCGGTTGCAAAATGTAAATTCCAATATTTTTAACATAAATTCGCACAATTATGTCGGGGAAACTACAGGACTATCAAGTTTTAGATGTTCTGTGCGGCGGCACGTTCTACAAAGTGCGGCACAAGGTCACCAACGACATATTCGCGTGGAAGGCTTACGATTGCTCCGCGTACTCGACTGAGCAGATTCATAGCGTCGCGGCCGACGCTCGGGCGATCAACGGAGCGCGAGCGCGCGCGGCGGCGCTCCTGCGGGTGCACGACACGGTGCTGCACGCGCCCACGCGCACGCTGTACTTCGTGCTGGAGTTCGGCGAGTGGCGCTCGGCCGCCGAGCTGCTGGCGCAGTGCGAGGCGCAGGGGCGGCGTCTGGCGGAGGGCTTCGTGTGGCACGCGCTGCTGCAGCTGGCGCGTGCGCTGCGGGCGCTGCGCGACGCGCGCCTGGCGGTACTGCGGCCGCGTCTGGCGCCCGCCGGGCTGCTGGTGACCGCGCGCGGCGCCGTGCGCCTGCACTGCTGCGAGCCGGGGGCGCCGCCCGAGCCCGCGTGGTGCCAGCTGGCCGCCCTGCTGCGGGCGCTGTGCGCCGCGCCCGGGACTCACGACTCTCGCTCCCACTACAGTGATGACCTCCTTCAGATCATTAGCTTCCTCGCGGATGACAAGAACGCGAACCTCGACGCCGACGTCATCCTGTACCATCCCACTGTCCTTGCCAACATTGAGACTTTCCCGGCGCCTCAGTGCTTAAGTGACATACTTGTGTCGGTAGAATACTCTTCTGCGGTGAACAAATGTGATTCAGAGAAGGTTGTAGAATTGTGCAAGACTGTAAAACCGGCCCCCAGGCCGACCAAGACCCAAGAGAGCCCTATTTACTGTAATATTACTCCTAAAAAGTTCAAGAAATTAGAAGTGGAAGAATCAAATTCCCCTGTGAGCTCTATTTCCCCTACAGTAGCGGCCTTGGCACTGGAGCTTCCTGGGTTTGTTCCCCGCAGCCGAAAAGCAATCAGTGGAGCTCTGGAGACCTACAACACTGCCCAAAAAGTGTCTGAAAACACTCTGAGCCAGCAATGGATGTCTCGCCTCATCTCACTGAGACAAAGGGAGGAGTCTCTGAATAAGAGGGAGAGAGATCTTATCGCTAAGGAGATATTAAACAGCCCTGCTGCTAAAATTATTCCCTTGAATGAGTCACGAGATGCTGCATGTGGAGGCAGCAATGGTATCACCCTGCCGGCTATGATGAGCCAGGCGGACGAGCGGTCGGCGTGGGTGTCGCGGCGCCACACGCGGACCAGCTCGGTCCGCCTCAAAACTCGCAGGAAAACATTTCATTATGAGGATCTGGACAGCTCCCTGTCTGCCGACAATGGTGATGGCAGCATGATAATAACAGCCTCCAAGATCACTAAAGACAACATGCCTCGCAACTTGTTCCCTGAGCCTGCCAGGAAAGTCCATTTTACACCGGTCAACCCCTTTGTGGAAAGTGATGACAGTGTCACCCTGACCTTCTACGAGTTGGAAAATGTGGACAAAGAGGGGTACCAAGTGCCGCGGCAGGAGGAAAAGGTGTTCAAAGACATTGCCAAGTTCAAATATTTGGATCCAGAAAAGGTAACATCAGAGAAGAGGGCAGCTGTGCCCTGGAGCCATTCCTCACCTTCCAAACAAGCCAAGATTGGTCAAAATGTGTTCTCAGATGTCACAAATACTAAGTACAACCTTAGAAAGACGCCATCCAAGTCAAGTCTCACATCTAAAGGGTCCAACACGTCGCGAATATCCCTCGCCCCTGGCAGGAGCCAGTGGAGCGTGGAGGCCTCGAGCAGGGCGGGCGACGGCAGCATCTCTGAGAGAACACGCGCCAGCATCAGGCAGAGCTTGGCGGAGACGCCAGTAGCCCCGGACGCCAGGAGGAAAGGCAGGAAATCTCTGCTGCCCTTCAAGACCCCATTCAAATTCATGAGTTCAACAAAAATCTAAAATAAACTAACCCTTATTGCTAGTAGGCTTAAATTTAGTTTTTTTGCAATATAGTGTAGTGGTTTTGAAGTTAGTGGTTCCTTGTTTAGTTTGATATATTAGTTGTTTGTTACTTTGATATTTTTGAATCAGTGATTCAGTAAAGCTTCTATTGGTTGTGGTATTTTAAAGCTATATTTTTATCAACATAGCATTTGGCTATGTATGTCTGTAAGTTAGTTACCGTATGTAGTATAGTGCAACTAGTGCAAGTGTATAAGCTTCCATTCCAGTACCTCGGTGTTGGATACAATTGGACCAGGTTTGTATTATTGATTTTATATTATTTTAATTGTATTATAATTGAGAAACGGACACAACCCACCCTAAACCTAGAATAGTGAATAAATTTAATAAAAATTATATAAATATTGTACATTATGTTACTGAAAGAATTATTTCAGGTTGCAATTACTGTAATTGGATTATTTTTTGCCATTAGTGTATATTTTGCAAATGCAGCATAGTATTGTGTAGCAGAAAGAAATTATTTGTGATGGTCTCCTGCTGTTCCTTGTCTAAGGATTATTTTGAGGTCCAGAATTCCACTAGTTTTGGAAGTAAGTTTACTAATGTGTGCAAAATATTGGATAATGTTTTCTATTGTATTTCTATTTAAGTGATATTAATGATACTCATGAAACGTGTTTAGTCTTAAATGTCTTCCAATTGCCAATAAAATCAAAAGAAATCTACTAAGAAGTCGAAAAATATTTTTGCTATGAATGTTTTAGCTGTATATACAAAAGCTGCCATATATTAAATCTAAAGTGGATAAAATAAGGATACATATATTGTGAAATTAATTATAAATAGGATAAGAGAATTAATAAATAGATAACTTTAGGAAGTTCAGTTCATTTTATTTATAACCATTCTTACACAGATAATATCACTGAGTCACTCATCATAGAATTTGTTATTGATTTTTGAATTTATCTAATTTGATTATCTAGCTTAAATTAGGTTCCTTTTTTTTTCTTGAGGGCCTTGTCCGCTCCTTCTACAAACTTCTTGGGCAGCCCATACTTCTCCACAAGCAGCCGAGCCACAAAGTAAGTCTGCAATTACAATAATAATTAATAAACAACTCAATTACAACCACAATAGGGATGACCACTGGGTTAAAAATATATCATTATATTTAGTCCGACAGTAAGATTATAGAAAAATATGGGACACACATTTTTTGGTTTATCAATTTAATCAATCAAAAAAGTTAATAGGTGAAGAGATCATCAAACTTCCGGAGTGGGGGCTTGTGACGTTTCTATTAGGTAAAAATCGTACCATATAGTGACTTCACTCGAAACTTCTAAGCACTGTATCCTCATTTTTTAATTATCTAACTGACAAACTAAACAGTTTTTTAGTCGTCTAGCTAGCCTATTACAAGTGGAACTAAAGTAGAAGATTCTATAGAAATAATGGAACTGAAAAGCACATCAATGTAAGTGTAAATAAAAAAAAGTCTTCCAATTAGGCTGGCAGTCCCACCGGCACACTTGAT
Organism: Choristoneura fumiferana; assembly: GCF_025370935.1. Taxonomy (NCBI): domain Eukaryota; kingdom Metazoa; phylum Arthropoda; class Insecta; order Lepidoptera; family Tortricidae; genus Choristoneura; species Choristoneura fumiferana. The sequence goes on along the minus strand of NC_133486.1, from coordinate 16,088,994 downwards.
CCTCGGCTAAAAAAAAACTTTATTAACCCCCTGTTTCACCAATCATTGATTAATTTTAACTGACAGATAAAAATGTGATGCTGTCACTGTTTGTTTTCTTCAAATAGACGGAGACGTCATCACCTGTCATCGTCATTTGTCAGTTAAAATTAATTAATGGGTGGTGAAACCGCAATTAAATTAAATACATTTGAGGATTATGTGGTGCCAAACATTTATTTTTTAAAGATTACGTGTGGAGGTTCATATCAATAAACTATGAATAATTACTTTGCTCACCTGCGATCTTACGATACGCTACGTCTACACAACAAATGTGTGTTCATGCAGCTTCTCCATCTCCACACATAACCATTCACCATGCTGCCAGCACTTTATAGCAGCATGGTGTTGGTCTGAAGATGAACTCTGGTTGAGTTCGAAACGCGTCAGTGGATTGATGTGAGTGGGTTTGTGTGATTTGGGCGTGTTCTTACGTGTGGAGGTGGAGGAGGAAAAAGTTTGAAAATTCTTGGAAATTTCTGCAGATTTTCACAAGATTTATAGGAAATTTAAATTAAAGAAACGGGAGTTTCTATCCCCGTGCAAAATTGTGAGAAGTTTCCTAAATTCTCCTATTAAAATTCCGCGATTATGGAAACTTTCCTCAGGGACATCACTAAACACATTTGTTGCATGGACGCTCTATCGTAAGGCCGCGGGTGAGTAATCTATACTACTTAAGGGCCGTTTCACCATCCATTGATTAGTGTTAACCGACGGTTAAATGTGATGCCGTCTCCGTCTATTCGAACAAAACAAATAGAGACGGCATCACACCTAACCGTCAGTTAACACTAATCAAGAGATGGTGAAACAGCCCCGTAATATACTAGGTAGAGAGGTTGTAGTAATCTCTGGATCGACTGAACCGTCGCTTCAGACTGATCCCGGAAAATTGCATAGTTCCCACGGGATAGCGATATAAGTCTACCCGAACGGAGTCTTGGGCAACAGGCAAGCGGTAGTTGTTTATAAATCCATAGTTGTTTGTTACCTGGTCCCCCTGCAGCAGTATCTGGTCTGCGCGGGCGCCGGGCGCGCGCGTGACGCCGGCGGCGGCGGCGGCCCCGCGCTGCCAGGCGCGCGCCAGCTCGCCCAGCGCGAACCCGAACGACTCCAGGTTCGACACCAGCGTCACCTAACGACAAAACACACAAACTTAAGGGCCCCGTACACGGTACGATTTGTCTGTACGAACCGTCGCTTCAGACTGATCGAAACGACGAATATAAAGAGTTGTTATCCTTACAATGAATCTGAATCTGTGTGATTTTCTATTTCTTTTTGTCGAATGTATGTATATATGTATATTTGTGTCGATTAGACACTGCCATCATTTTTCACAGATGTTTTCATTGTTAGCCGGTTCGATGCTTAACTGTATAACTGTTTTGGCTCACAAACATTGTTTTTTGATTTGTAATATGTAATAAGTTGGTTCTGTCATTGTTTGTCCCTTTTTTAGAAGTAAATCCTTCATATGGAATAATTAAAGAGGCACAGACTGATTGCCTTGTACAGCGAACACCATGGGTTTCTGACAGAATATCAGCACTGCAGGTTACTGCAGTATATGCTGAGTCAGCGCCTATTCTAGACATCGTCGCAGGGCTCTCAATTTATCAATTTAAACAATAATAAGTGAACTTTATTTTGATGCTAGTTTTAAGTTAAAAGGTATTATTGTATATTTTCTATTGTACTTTGAGCTTTGTATGCTGTTTTGAATAAAGATTCTATCTATCTATCTATCTAATCGATAGTGTATGTCAAGATCGTTAACGATTTACTTCATCGAAGACGACGTCGGAGATCGCAGCAAAATCCCATGCAATCATTAATATCGTAACGATGAATCGACAATATATTGCTCTTTACGATCAATCGTCACGATTTTCATCAGATCGATCGTACAGTTACAGTATATGCAAATGAAAATGAAAAAAAATATATATATTTGGGGACACACAATTATAAATAATAGATACAGCAAGAAAACATAATAATTATAAAGTAAAATAATAAAATGAGAATACAAAATATAAAAAATAAATAAAAATACTTATTTATTTTCTTGTGCCCGAAATGGTCCCGCCTCAGCATAAAAGACCATTTTTTTCCCAGTAGTTACCAACAATTACTTAATTAGTGGTAACAGATAGGAAAAATATTCGCGATCATGCGGGGGGGGGGGGGCGGTACCTTCTTGTTCCCGCTGCGGGTGACGACCTGCATCTTGATGGGCTCGAGCCTGGCGCGGGTGAGGCTGCAGGAGCCGTCGGCGAAGGGGGGGGCGGTACCTTCTTGTTCCCGCTGCGGGTGACGACCTGCATCTTGATGGGCTCGAGCCTGGCGCGGGTGAGGCTGCAGGAGCCGTCGGCGAAGGGGGGGGCGGTACCTTCTTGTTCCCGCTGCGGGTGACGACCTGCATCTTGATGGGCTCGAGCCTGGCGCGGGTGAGGCTGCAGGAGGGGCGGTACCTTCTTGTTCCCGCTGCGGGTGACGACCTGCATCTTGATGGGCTCGAGCCTGGCGCGGGTGAGGCTGCAGGAGCCGTCGGCGAAGGGGGGGGCGGTACCTTCTTGTTCCCGCTGCGGGTGACGACCTGCATCTTGATGGGCTCGAGCCTGGCGCGGGTGAGGCTGCAGGAGCCGTCTGCGAAGCGCATCTCGGTGCAGGGCGTCATGCGCGCCTGCACTCCCAGCATCAGCGCGTCCCACCTCACGCTCTCCTGACACGGGAACACAGACAAATAGGTCAATAAAATACAAAAAACCTATACAAGAAATGGTTAATATTTGTGTGTGCCCGAAATGGTCTCGCTTCGACATAAGGCTGCGTTTCCACCAGAGATGTGCGAGGATGTATTTTGAAACTATCTGTGTGATCCTGTAATTGGCTATATGTCACTATTTTCATAATCATATTGCCATCTGTTGATTCCCTTTATTAAATAATTGTGTTGCGAGGAATATGTTTGTCATGACATATAGATAGATAGATTAGAAATACAGCATTTAAGATCTATATACTGGTGATCTCGTCGGAAGACCAGGCAAAAGTCAACAAAAAGTAAGCAAAAAGTCGCATTTTGTCAACTATTACTACTAAGCAGGTGATAGGACCTTGTGCAAGGTTGCCCGGATTGTTACCACCATCATTTATCTGATGGTACATTTGTGGTGTCTTAGCATATCAAGTAGTCGCACACATTTTGCCTCATCCTGAGAGGCCTGTGCCCAGCAGTGGGACGTATATAGGCTGGGATGATGATGATGACACATTTTGCCAACTATTGGCACGCAAACAGAGAGGCTAAGTGCCAGGTGCTAGGCGGGGCATGCTCCACAAACATCCAGCGCTGACATCACCCGAGGACGAGGAACCCGCGTTTGGTGCGTTGCGACGAATGTGTTTGTCCTGAACCAATAGAAACGCTAGGCGCGAGGCGATAACTAAATGAAGCGTTTCTATTGGTTCATGAAAAACATTTCTCGCACATCTCTGGTGGGAACGCAGCCTTAGAACGCCAACTCGCTACTTGCGTCCCCCGGTTATTTTTTTATGACAAAGGAAGGTAAACGAGCAAATGGGTCACCTGATCGTAAGTGATCACCACTGCCCACGGACACCCGCAACACCAGGTGCGTTACCAACCTAGAGGGCTAAGGTAGAATGCCTCTTGTGCCAGTAATTTCACCGGCTGTCTTACTCTCCTCACCGGAACACAACAGCACTGCTGCTCGGCGGTAGGATTAACGAGTAAGATGGTGGTAGCGATCCGGACGGACCCTGCACTAGGCCCTACCACCCGCAACCCGCAACTCTCGCTACCTGTTCGTTCCCGTTCAAGACGCGGGCGAGCACGGCGTCGAGCGTGACGGCGCCCTTCTGGTGTGCGCTCGTCAGTCCCCTCGTCTGGACGTACTGCGTGAGGGCGGCGCGCGCCTCCGCCGCCGTCAGTGTGGCGCCCTTCCTGTAACCACCACCACCATCACCACCATCACCACGACCGACACAATAACATTAGAGCGAGAATACGTTACGTGTGGCCGAGCGGGCACACATGCGTGTGTGTGTATGCGCATGTGAATCGATGGTAATGCGTTATTTATATGGTTATGGTTTATGGGCGACTGAAAAACAGCGACTGTTAGCCAAGAGACTTTGTTCTGCAAGGCGCAGGCATAAACTGAGTCGCTTTCCGTTTTAACATAGTGAGCGGCAAAAAACCTGGCCCTCAAATGTATGCAGCAATAGGTTATTTAGTATGTAGAGTGGGCCAAGTATTGTGACGCTGAATATAGTTTGTACTTTTAAATCATTGTATTATTTCTAATATATAACTCGTAAATTAACTATTGAATAAATATTTTTTTCTCAAACATGACATGAAATATTGACATTGTGTTACAAATAATAGACTGAGAAGTATCGCGCTGCAGGCGCTGCGGCGGCTCGTCACTCTAGCGGCCTGCAAAGAGATTTCATACAACTTTGCAGGCCGATGGCCGGCAATACGACCGTCTTTTGTTTCAACGCGCGCTCTCTGGCACCTCCGCCAGCCACAGCAGCACCGCCCTTGTCCGCCGCCAGCAGCCAGCGCGACACGCGCGCACGCAACACCGCGACCAGACTAGCGTCCCGCCATGCTTCATTACTTGTTTTTTTATTTTATTTCATGTCATGTTCGAGAAAAGCACTATATAAGCCTCGGCCGGAACGTGGGGTTGCCGGCCTCGCATCCCTAATCCGCTTGGCCGGCAACCCCCTACTTCCCGGCCTCTACAGTAATGTACTATTATTACTGACTTGAGCGGCGCGAAGAGGTCGGCTACGGCGGCGGTGACGGCGAACATCTCCCGCACCTGCGGCGGCGTGTACTCCACATCATCGTCCGCGGGCGCGGCGGGGGCGGCCGGGGGCGCGGGGCGGCGGGGGCGGCGGGCGGGGCGTGGGCGCGCACGCGCGGGTGCGCCGCGCTCAGCGCCACCACGGCGTCCACGCCCTTCTCCACCTCGCGCACCTCCAGCAGCCCCTCCTGACGACCCATCGCGCAAGCTTGTATTAACGCATACAGTCACCTGACTTCCACAGGTGCGCTACCGACATACATGTGCGCTCAAGATGTATGAATAATTTTGATAGGGGCATTGGGTGAAGTTCTGGAAACTCATATGTGCGTCGGTGGTAATTAATGCGTTAAACACATTCGGTGCAAGTGACACAACCTCTGTCATCAAATCGTTACTCGTATACATATGCCTACTTCGTTTTTTTAGAATTAGAAAAGGGTAAACAACCTTGACGAGGCTTTTTATTGAAAAAGGTTTATTAAAAAACAGTAACTATTACTTACGATACCAAAAGCATGTAAATGATCATATGTCCTTGCTAATTATTACTATTTACTGAAAGTGTTTTTCAATAAAAAACACGTCAAAATCGTTAACTTCTTACTAATGCTAAAAAAATAAAGAATAGATACTATGCCGGTGAATTGAAGAATTAGTAAAAAAAAAACTGAATCGACTAAAAAAACCTGCTCACAAAATTTGACAAAATTGGTTGAGAAATGCGCACATAGACAAGAACAGTCGACCAGATATGTACACAAAATATTTTTTGCCCTAGCTGAAACGCGCTTTGCGCTCGTCCGGTTAATTACCTATTTTTCAAAAATAAACAAGTTTTTGGGGGAGGCCTATGTCCAGCAGTGGACGTCTTTCTTGACATGATGATGATGATATAAGTTTAAATGTTAATTTATACTGAAACGTTGTTACCTTTTGCATGGCTTCCAAAAACTTGCCGACTTTTTTGTAGGAAGTCTTCTTGACGTCGAGCGTGCGGTCCGCCGGACACAGCGGCAGCAGGTAGTTCCTGCGACCACAAGCGACAGCGATAGCCCTTTACACTCACAAGTTTCACTCACGTAACAAACTTATGACACTAAAACTAACTTTACGGTAAAGCAAATTAGACGCTCATATAACTAGCTTATTGTAATTTCTTACTGGCGTAAGTGAGAAAATTACAAGTCTTAAACGTGATCGACTTTTTTTATGGAATCGCCGAAAAAAATCACTTGTGTTTAGAGTTTTCATACACTCGTTTTACTTTTTTTTTACTAGCCTACAATAGTGTCCCAATGCTGGGCAAAGGCCTCTCCTCTTGATCTCCACACCTCCCTTTTACTTATATGGTCGTTAAAAACCTAAAAAACAGACTCTATAATGAAATTCCCCCATTAAACTATTTAAACATTTGCTTAAACCTTTGAAGTATAAATCCTACTAATATTATAAATGAGAAAGTTTGTGTGTATGTTTGATACTTCTTCACGCTAAAACGGCTGGACGGATATGGATGAAATTTGGTATGTAGGTAGCTGGACATTTGGAATAACACATAGGCTACTTTTTATTCCGATATTCCCACGGGATAGGGATAAAATCTCAAAATAACAACCTTTGGGCTCAGTCATGAAATTTGGTATGTAGGTAGATGCACGTCTGGAATAACACATAAGGCTACTTGTTATCCCGATATTCCCACGGGATGGGGATAAAAATATTGACATTTCAACCGCTGGGTTTAGAGTTGAAATTGTGGACAGTTGTTCTTAACACAACCTCAATGAAGACCACGATATAAATTTCGGGAATTCCCAGAGGAATTTTGTAAAACCCCGGCATTTTAATTGTAACTACCAGTGCCCTGTTTCTCGAAGCTACAAGTTACAATTTACAAGCGGTAGTCTTTTCTTAACAGTATGCATTGAAAAGATAGACTACCGCTTGTAAATTGTAACTTATAGCTTCGTGGGATGTGCCACAGATAGAATAGTTTAGTTGTGCGAAGGCGCGGGTACACTCTAGTTGAAGTATGTCTGTGCACCTGTAGAGCAGGCTGGCCCTCAGCGGCAGCTCGATGCTCTTGGCGTGCTGCTTGATGAAGCTGACCAGAGTCCACTGCAGCAGCTCGTCCATGTCGGTGGGGACGGCCCCGCCCGCGCCCCCGCCCCCGCCCCCGCCCGCGCTAGCGCCCGCCGTCCCACACTCCGCGCCATCTGTGGGAAAGCGGGATAAAACTTAAGTTTTCAACTCAGTACCTCAAATCAAAATAAGTTTCTGTTAAAAATTTCGTTTTGAATACAAGCTTTTTTGCTGACTGTACTTGCATTGTCATTTTAAATGCATATCCGTATCAAATTTCAAGTCGGTACTATCACCCAAATATTTTATTATTTTATTTTATTTTATTCGGAAAACAAACAGCTTAAATTAACTAATAATTAACTATTAATTAATTAACTAATCACCCAAATATGTGGTCTTTCACCCTAAAGTTGATAATCGTTTGCATGCCATAAAACAATAATGCCAATAGACGTGTCTGTCAACTTGAAAGTTCGACTTTAGCGACTTATTCATTTGATAGGAACTTGTTTAAAATTTGATAAACCACTTATTTGACTGATGGTACTATTCACCATTGAGGAGATCCCTCCTGCGGAAACGATCCTGGCAGGACCACCAAGATGTCACTACCAGATTATTGTATTGTCACCAAATTTACAAATCAATTCAAACTTAACAAATTTCAAGTCAATTGAACTGGACCGCTAGAAGTGGGTTAAATTTAGCTTTCAAGATTTGACCCAAATAAATAAACAGGGCGTGCTAAAGAAAAGCTTGTAAGAACGGAATTTGTCTGTCAAACTCCTTTTCCTCGGGAATGCGTAGAGCGTGCCATTAATGCCATCTCCCAGGATAACAGGATCAAAGGAATTTGGGTACAAATTTGTGCCTCTGGGAGAGGACAGGTTAAAAGTGTCATAATTTTTTTTTTCCATATGGTATCCAAACTAAATTATCTAGTGTCTCAGACTGTCTCATATCCCTATTTTATAAAAAAGTTAACCATTTATTCTAGGTAATTGCGTTAGGTATATCCTTGCCTTGCGGAATACACATTGGCTGCGTCCCCACTTCCCACCAGAGATGTGGGAGGACGTGTTGGGAGGAATGCGTTAGTCATTAGCCAATAGAAAGGCTTCATTTACCTACCGCGCTCAGCGCAGCTCTAATAGAAACAGCTGAGCGGAGTGAGGGTAGGTACATAAAGCGTTTTTTTATTTTTTATGGTATGGGGGGCAAACGAGCAGGCAGATCGCCTGATGGTAAGCGATTACCGTCGCCCATGGACACCTGCAACACCAGAAGTCACAAGTGCGTTGCCGGCCTTTAAGGTAGGAGTACGCTCTTTCGGTTTCGATTGGTTCATGACATGACAAACATTCTTAGCAATGCATCCTCCCACATTTGAAGAATTATTCGAAATTCCACAATCGCACCTCCCGCCGATAGTCTAAATTTCATCGACATCATCTTGATGAATGGCAATCTACCACTGGGCGTTTCCTTCGGCATTTCCTGCCGCGTAGTGAAATTCTGCCCTCTTAAGCCAAAAGGCGCTATCTCAAAAAAAAAATCTTTTGGGTTATTCTTAAAAACATTCTGCATCACATGGTGTAAATTGTAAATGATAGAAAAGCGTTTTTTTCTGAGATAGCGCCTTTTGGCTTTGGAGGGCAGAATTGTGGAATCAACTTTCGCCAGCAGTGTTTCCTGACAACATAGATATCGGGGCTTTCAAGAAAAGGGCTTATATTTTCTTCAAAAGGCCGGCAACGGACCAATGACTTCTTGCGTAGTTGGTACTCATGGGCGGCGGTGATCATTTCCCAATCAGATGACCCGCTTGCTCGTTGCGTCCCTCTCATAATAAAAAAAAAACATTTCTGGTGGAAACGCAGGTTTACTGACCCATCCAGCTGTCATCCTGCTGCGCCGGCGCAGGCGCGTCGTCCAACACGCGCGGAGCGTGCGGCACTTGCGGCACTTTAGTCACTTGCGTCTCTTGCGGCATCTGTGGCACGGGCTGCGCGGCGCGCCCGCCCAGGCTCGGCCACTCTTCCTTCCCGCCGTGCTGGATGTGTAGCTGAAATATCGTTGCAGTATCGACGTTGCAATACAGAAACGTAGGTAGGTTTAGGTTATGTTAAGTTTGCATCGGCCCGAAGGGCCAAAACTACACAAAACACGGAGCTCCATCGTCACTGTGTCTTGGTCGATTTTGATTTGGTTATCCGCTACTGTGAAAATAAGAAATAACGATTCTGGGAAACTGATCTAACAAACCAATTCAACAAATATAAGAAGAGCTCCAGATGCTATACAAAATGTATGCAAAGCAGAGCTCTTTTTATTTTACGTTGCTCATTGAAAGCGCCGCGGCCGGCCAACGTCCGTAGCGAGCGGCGCTCGGCGCCCCTAGGACCGCCGCGCCCGTGTGCAACGCACACCCTGCACTATAGGTAAAGACGCCTCTGTGCAAACTGTTTTAAAACATTTGTATCGTAAAATTAAATAAGTGCATTTTGAAGGAAAAGGTACTATTTTTTCTTAAAACACAAGCGGATTATTTATAATAATATACACATGCATAGAAAGCAACCTGTTGCACTTCTGCAGCGAGCCGCTCGCTGGGGTCGGGGCGCGCTGCGAGGGCGGCGAGGGCGGCGAGGGCGGGGTGGGCGGGCGGCGGCAGGCGCGGCCGCTCCAGCTTGCCGAACTTGGGGTCGCGGCACAGCTGGTCGCCCACCCAGTGCAGGACATCCAAGCACACGCCACTGGAATCAAGATATTGTAATATCAACACAAAATCATAAAGAAATATTTGAGCTAGCATACGTAAAACCGCGTTGCCTAACAGTAGGTGCGGCGACCATATCGCTAGTGGTCCGCGCCCCGCTGGCAGCACATTCACCCCAGCGGGTAGCTCGCCGGCAGCACACTCCCCCAGCCGGCAGCACACTCCCCAGCCGGCAGCACACCCCCGGCCGGCAGCACACTCCCCCGGCCGGCAGCACACTCCCCCGGCCGGCAGCACACTCCCCCAGCCGGCAGCGCACTCCCCCAGCCGGCAGCACACTCCCCCAGCCGGCAGCACACTCCCCCAGCCGGCAGCACACTCCCCCAGCCGGCAGCACACTCCCCCGGCCGGCAGCTCACTCCCCCGGCCGGCAGCACACTCCCCCGGCCGGCAGCACACTCCCCCGGCCGGCAGCACACTCCCCGGCCGGCAGCACACTCCCCCGGCCGGCAGCACACTCCCCCAGCCGGCAGCACACTCCCCGGCCGGCAGCACACTCCCCCAGCCGGCAGCACACTCCCCCAGCCGGCAGCACACTCCCCCAGCTGGCAGCACACTCCCCCAGCTGGCAGCACACTCCCCCGGCCGGCAGCACACTCCCCCGGCCGGCAGCACACTCCCCCGGCCGGCAGCACACTCCCCCATCCGGCAGCACACTCCCCCAGCCGGCAGCACACTCCCCCGGCCGGCAGCACACTCCCCCGGCCGGCAGCACACTCCCCCAGCCGGCAGCACACTCCCCCGGCCGGCAGCACACTCCCCCGGCCGGCAGCACACTCCCCGGCCGGCAGCACACTCCCCGGCCGGCAGCACACTCCCCGGCCGGCAGCACACTCCCCCAGCCGGCAGCACACTCCCCGGCCGGCAGCACACTCCCCCGGCCGGCAGCACACTCCCCCAGCCGGCAGCACACTCCCCCGGCCGGCAGCACACTCCCCGGCCGGCAGCACACTCCCCCGGCCGGCAGCACACTCCCCCGGCCGGCAGCACACTCCCCCAGCCGGCAGCACACTCCCCATCCGGCAGCACACTCCCCCAGCCGGCAGCACACTCCCCCGGCCGGCAGCACACTCCCCCGGCCGGCAGCACACTCCCCCAGCCGGCAGCACACTCCCCCGGCCGGCAGCACACTCCCCCGGCCGGCAGCACACTCCCCCAGCCGGCAGCACACTCCCCCGGCCGGCAGCACACTCCCCCGGCCGGCAGCACACTCCCCCCGCCGGCAGCACACTCCCCCAGCTGGCAGCACACTCCCCCAGCTGGCAGCACACTCCCCCGGCCGGCAGCACACTCCCCAGCCGGCAGCACACTCCCCCAGCCGGCAGCACACTCCCCCAGCCGGCAGCACACTCCCCCCGCCGGCAGCACACTCCCCGGCCGGCAGCACACTCCCCAGCCGGCAGCACACTCCCCTAGCCGGCAGCACACTCCCCTAGCCGGCAGCACACTCCCCAGCCGGCAGCACACTCCCCCGGCCGGCAGCACACTCCCCCGGCCGGCAGCACACTCCCCAGCCGGCAGCACACTCCCCCAGCCGGCAGCACACTCCCCCAGCTGGCGGCACACTCACCCCAGCTTGAGCAGCATGTCCCCGGAGGCGAGCGCGGCCAGGCCGACGGCGGCGGCGGCGGCGTTGTCGCTGGTGACGGCGGCGAGCGGCGCCCCGCGCGCGAACATGGGGAAGCCCGCGCCACCCGCCGGCACGCACACGCCCGGCAGGTATAGTGGGGCGCCGTTCTGGATCTGCAACACAATACCACACATTTACAGCCTTATTCATAAAAAGTTGGAGCCTCCTTGAAGGCTCCTTGAAGGCCCGATGCTAAAAAACATGATTCATAAACGTCTGTTAGCGCTAATCAGTCGATCAAGGCTCTGCTAAAGTTAGAGGACCGTAGACCCTCCTTTATCTCCCTGCTAAGTCACAAAATGGCCGCCACAAGTTTGAACAGCTGACTTTGACAAGAGCAAAAAACCATACCGAAGATATTTATAGTGAAGGCAGGGCTACGCAAAGATTTAAAAAAAAAACTGGAAAATTTATTTTCAGGAATTTGTATTTAAAAATCCTCTAAATTAGCAACAATAAATTAACAATAAATATGAAAAAAAATTAGGATGATTAACATAATTATGGTTTTTTGCACAACATAAACATGCGAATCGGAAATGGCGGGAAAACAAACATCTCGCTTTTTATTTTTTTTCCTGCTAATTTGCTGTCATTGCTGTCAATTTTTTTTTTAATTATCAGATTAGGCCATTTTTGTCTTTGATTTGTCAAGGTGGCCAACATAACGCGTCTAATCCGTCTATCAGCAGCTCAACAACTAGCAGACTGCTAGCAAGTGTTTATGAATCATACTTCTCGACAAACGTCTATTAAGCTTAATCAGTCTGCTAAGTAACAGACCGATCAAACCTCAATTAAGGTTTTTTATGAATAAGGCTGTTAATCTATATTATATGATTTGTTACATGATATTATATAAAAGTGAACCACCAGAACTAGACCAGAATAGTTTACTGGTGCGAAGCCGCAGGTAAACTCTAGTAATATTATTTGTAGGTAATCAAATTAAATCTATTTGTCTTCAACTTTGAAATTATAAATATCTTTTGACTTGACTTGAAACCAATATTATTCCACATTTTGCTTGTTTTATAGGGTTGTCTAAGGTTACCTTATCTTATTGGGATTTGTAATAACAGTTCAGTACTGGTTTAAAAAATGTATATGTTTTCACTATGTACTTATTCACAGTCAAGGATGTAGACGGCTCCATCCATGATCTATCGATGCACTACAATACTGGGAGTTCCGTTAAAGGTAAACATAGGCTACATCATGTTATAATTTGTTCATAGACATCAGTATTATTTTCCTAGGTTGCTTCAAATGTTGCATCTGAGTGTCTTTAATTTCCCAAACCCACCAACTTCAAAACTTCAAGCCTACTCTAAGAAAAAAACCTTAATCTGTTAAGTAAATATATTGGTAAATTATATATAAAACTTTGTCTAGTTTATTTATGTAAAAATATTTTGTACCATATCTATGTCACATGTATGTCCTTTGTGGTTCACCTGGTAGGATGCTGCTGCACTCACTGTACACTTGACTGCTGTCAGGAGTCATCGGCAATAATGTTTGCTAACCTAAAGCAACCACTTACTATAAAGCAAAAAAGCTGAAATTGAACAAGGGGGTGAGCAGGGTGAGGTGACACTATTTCCCGGCCCGGATAATACCGTCATGGATTGAATATGACATGCGTTTCCATGTCGGTATTATCCGGGCCGGTAAATAGTGTGACCCAGTGAGCAGACCTTGGGCAGGACGGGCGCCTGCACGGTGAGAGCGGGCAGCAGCGCGGGCAGCCGCCACAGCGCGCACACGGTGGGCAGCAGCCGCCCGCGCGCGCCCAGCACCAGCGGCACCCCGTCCACCACGAACACGTCCACCGCCTCCCCCGAGTGCACCACCAGCTTCATACAGACACAGCTGCTCTTTAAAGGCACTAGCGACTTCGCCGACTCCTCCGTCGCAGCTGGGAACTCGTCCACTATCCTCTGTATCAAATGCTTTCTGTAAAAATTACATTCCGTTACGAAACAAGCTGAAAACTCTTCGGGTACTCGTATAGGCGGGAACTCACTTCTCGGAGTTCTTCAAGCTGTTGTTCGATTTCACTTTATAAGGTTTGGCGAACATTTTGATTGTTTATATGTTTTAAATTATAAAGTAAAGGTATCTTTTGTGTATTTTTTTTACGAAACCATGCTAAATCCGAATGTTTGTTTTGACTGAGGAATAGGGACGGACCTGGACGGACGAATGAAATGACATTGACAATGACAACGTCAACGTCAAGTTAAAACGTCACTGCATCAATGCTGCCAATGCACACAAAAAATGAAATACTTCAGACACATGATTTCCCGTCCAGTACTGATGATTTAAATAATTGTAATAAACAATGTAAACATTAATAAAATTTATTAATTTTATTATTCGCTGAATATCTGTTTACAAAATAGAAATCTTATCAATTGTTAACGAGCTATTGAACCAATTATAAAATTCTTTCACTAAAATTATAGAAAAATACTTTTTTTTATACTTACATAAAACTGACCGTGATCGAGTAAGATGATTTATTTTTTTATTTATATTATCTCACTAATAATAATTATTCTGGAACTTTCATTATAACGTGCAGTCTGCTCAGTCTGCCTTTCTGCCTGATATTCTCACAAGCAATATTTGTTTGTTACTTAGCTCGTGTAAAACTAAATTAAAGCTGCTTAATAGGAGTCAGCTCAATGCTCATGCATGTTCTTGGTGCAATAAGCGGCAGGTCACGGCACGCGGCACGCGGCGCGCCGGGCGGGGCGGCGCAAGGCGCGGCGTCGCAGCCCCAACCACACATCCATCACGAACGGCCTATTTTTCGGGACAACATACATGCTTCGTAAACAGGTTGCATTAGTTTAGCATCCCTATAGTTTGGCAGATTTATACTCTCACTCTACTACTACTATATTCTGTACCTACTACTTTTTAACACCCGCGCTCTTCAGACTTCAGACTGGTAGTATTTTTTTCTTTGTTCATTCTTCGATGCTTTGCTCGTGGAATCTAGCAGGCGCTTGTCTACATTGGTTTGTACCAATTGTACCTATTTACTAGTACTACTAACTAGTTAGTCTGTGATTTAAGGAGTCTTTCTACAGGCATAAAAAAATGTCCTATTATTTATTTATTATTATTTATTTATTTCAAAGAAACTTACACAGTATAACAGTTAAACACTAAGGCACTGCGCAAGACAAACACTGAGAAGAGAGAAAGAGATGGAATGACAATCCAACAAAATAACAATTCATAAATAAAAGGTATAAAACAAAACAAAACATTTAAACAATTGTTTATTATGAACATGCCGTTGATGCTACAACATTAAATCACATAATACATAATCTGATCAACAAACTCTTTACTTAAACTAACCCACCTTGGTGCAGTCGGGTGAAAAAATCGGCAAATTGCTTAGTATTGTCTAGTGACTAGACACCGACCGAGGATTCCGACCGAGGATTCCGTTAAGATTTGTAGTTTATGAATATCCAGTGTTAGCAGAGCCCCTTTTGCAAACAAAATGTACGCAGTGTGAGGTCATTTTAGACTTGAACAGATATCGAAAATACAAACTGAGACATGGATGCACAGAAAAACCAGAAAAAGAGACCAGCACTGGGAATCGAACCCAGGTCCTCAGCATTCCGTGCTGCGTGCTATAACCCCTACACCACTGCTGGACAGGACACGACTTTTTCCTATGCAGTTACATATCTCAGGTTGCTTATTTCTACTTTGCTACTTAAGCAGCAGCACTAAACCGATAGATATATAAAATAAAAGATAAGCTGCTTAATGCATAATGCTGTAAAAGATACCTTCATATCAAATTTCAAGATCATATATCAATACGCACTCCGCACTGGGCCCGCGTGGGAACTATGGCCCAAGCCCTCTTGTTCTGAGAGGAGGCCTGTCTTAGAGATGATGAGATGAGGTGGGGAAGAGAAACGTGGATCTTGGGAAGTTTCTACTGGCTCTCCCGCGAAATAAAAATACAGCACTTCAGTACTCACTTTCACGACTATATTGTCCAATAAGAACTTTTCAGGCTTACAATGATGCAGTATATTAAATAGAATTAGGCTACACGAGACCGATACAAAAATATGTGTCTTCATCGGAGCAACCGGATACAGAGAGACAGAGTGACAGATAGTTCGATATAGATCAAGGGCAAGTGTCAAACTTCCTTAGTGCTTATCGAACAAATGACAGGTGTACCAACATCATGTGAGCATGCCTGCATTAAATGCAACATTCTCAACAGCCTGTGCCCAGCAGTGGGACGTATATAGGCTGGGATGATGATGATGATGATATCAATACGCAGATAGCAATAGTAACCTTAACGAACAGTCAACTAGGTAAGTCGTCTGGAATCTCTACGGACCTTCAACTTAATAATGCACGGAGCGCAAGCAATTTCCGGCTGCTAAATATTGCAGCAAGAAGTTTGCCAGAACAAAGCTTTAAACTGTCGAATACTTTGATGGAATAGGTGAGCGAGGCTGGCGGCTCTCTATTGAGTTAACGAAGTTCGATTCATCATTTAATTAACTAAAGCAAAGTAGGAAACTAAACTTCTAACTGATATTGTTTAGCACATTACTCTGACACGTGTAGTATACAGGTTTGCAACGAAGGAAAAGTAGGTAATCCTCTTGTTCAGTTTCATTACTACGAGTATTAAGTATTAAGTATTTTTACAAATCCATACAAATTGTTTATTTCCGAAGATATTAAGAAACAGTTACATACATTTAATTTTATGTTGACCCCGCACTAGGCCTGTCCCGTGGGGTATTGTCACAATAACTAATAGTGAGTACATTGTGCCAGTTTTTAAACCCCCGGCGTAAAAAGGGGGGGTGTTATAAGTTACGCCAATACGAGTATCTATCTTCTGTCTGTCTGTTAGCATCATAAGTCTCAAGCGGCTGGACCGATTACGGGTGCGGTTTTTTTACGTGAGAGCCAGTTTCCTAGGTATTGCAATTAATATGCACGGTAAGATGCATACTGCGCGCGCGCCGCGTAATCACGGCCCACGCCGCCCGCGCGGGAACTGCATTCATAATCTAATTAAGAAAAACTACTAGGATTTGTTTAATTATTAAGGGTTTCGTCTTGAACGTATTTAACAGTTTATTTGTTGATCTTTTAGTTTTGCAAACTCTTTTGCGCAAAACATGTAAAGGTAACCAAACATATATGACTATTGTCAAGAAGGCGCTATTATTCTTATTTATATGGCAATAGTTCAGTATAGTCGGAACAATAGCATCTAGACTTGTCTACAAAGTTTACCTGTTAGCTCTGATGTTAATTTGGAAAGGTTTTGTAGTGAGTTTTTGCAGGTGGTAGGACCTTGTTCAAGATCCGCCCGGATTGCTACCACCATCTTGCTCGCTAATCCTGCCGTGAAGCAGCAGTGCCTGCACTGTTGTGTTTCGGCGTGGAGAGTAAGACAGCCGGTGAAATTACTGGCACTTGAGGTATCCCATCTTAGGCCTCTAGGTTGGCGACGCATCTGCAATACCCCTGGTGTTGCAGATGTTTATGGGCGGTGGTGATCTCTTACCATCAGGAGACCCACTTGCTCGTTTGCCACCCAGTCGAATAAAAAAAAAAGTGAAATAGTTTCATTCCCCAAGCGGTTTTTTTTTCAGTAGATTATTATAAACATTATTTACAATCGTTTTCGACATGTTTTGTTATTGTTCAAAGAAACCGCCACAGTGACACTGAATGGACACTGACAATCATTAAAATTATTGCCTGTGTAAGAAATTACTTAGTTCCAATGAAATTCCGCAACATGGCGAACAGTCGTTATTTCTGGTCAGGCTTTACCTACCTAGAAAAGATCATCCGTAGTGGATTTTTTTTTATTTATTTAACTGCACCCGAATAAATTTTTATAAAAAGCCGTGGTGGCCTAGTGGTTTGACCAATCGCCTCTCAAACAGAGGGTCGTGGGTTCAAACCCTCCTCCTCTGAGTTTTTCGAAATTCATGTGCGGAATTGCATTTAAAATTTACCACGAGCTTTGCGGTGAAGGAAAACATCGTGAGGAAACCTGCACAAACCTGCGAAGCAATTCAATGGTGTGTGTGAAGTTCCCAATCCGCACTGGGCCCGCGTGGGAACTATGGCCCAAGCCATCTTGTTCTGAGAGGATGCCTGTGCCCAGCAGTGGGACGTATATAGGCTGGGAATGATGATGATGATGAATAAATTTGATACGAAGCCGCTTATTTTAATTTAAAAGTTCCTGTTTCCCTTTAATGATGGTCTGTTCATTAACGTTGTTCTTTTGTTGTTGTGTTCTCACAAAACTTGTAACCATTTAAAAAAAAAATCTTGTCTTTTAATAGGTAAATATTAATTGAAAATATTGAAATATGGTGTAGGCCGCTTTCAATCGAAGCAACTGGAGGTCTATGGGAGAGGCCTATATATATATCTCCACAAATAGACATCCTACGGGCTGATATGATAACAGTTTTAATGCGTACCTATTTTGTCGCAATTTTAATGAGTAAAGCTTTATTGAAATATTAACTAAACCGTCTTCGTCTGACATTATTATGTTTGTGCTTCAATCACACAATGAACGGCCAGCGAAGAAGTGGTCTAAGTGGTCTCATCAGTTAAGTTTTTGGTTATAAAAAAATAATGTGAATTATAGGAAATACGGATTTTTATATGGCAATGTACTTCCACCGTATAGACACACTCGTAATACATAAAACTAGTGCACACATTTGTACTTTTGAGTGTTTGATTTATGATTTCGATGGCGAATCGCTGCTTCCATTAGTTGTTTTAACATGAACCAAGTAGGTAGGCGTCGATTAGGTATACTGCCGTCGTAAATAAACAACAGCGATGCACTACAAGGAACCCTGATAAGATCACAACAATTAATGTCCATAAAACATAAGCTGTGGACTGACAGTCTCCCACGCGAAGATTTTATGCCGCGGAGTTGTACCTACTAACTGCGTCTTTTAAAATGGCTTTTGCGATCAATGGGGATCTAGAAGTATTTTAAACAACTTTTTGTTTAGGTAATTTTTAGTTTGAAGATTATGTGTTAAGTATGTAGTTCTTTTTAAGAGTTTTTTTTTCTACTTTCAATGTTTGTTGGGGTGTGGATTACCTATATAATGAGATTTGGTAAGTACCTAAGTACCTACGAGTACAGTAAGCAAAACAGCGCAATTTTAACAAAACCTACGTGATAATAAACGTAATGCTACGCGTGGCGTAGCGAGCACGGCGTAGCATCCCACGAGAGATTATAACCATAGTTATAACACTTCAAGTATGGATCTTAAAAATTACCAGACCATTCACGCAGGAGTCAAATTAGAGAGATGTGGAGTTGACGACAAGTTTAATTTTTCCACGGGATGAATGCCGTGGGATAAAACTGGTTTATATCAATCCATCCATCATACTAACACTGTATGAAACCTGAAAGTTTTGTCTGTCTGTCCGTCCATTATCATCAGTTCTTAGTTTATTTCTGTTCGTGATTTTGATGAATTTATAGGTCCTATAAAATTAAAAAATAGTTATAAAAAAGTTTTGTAACTGGACACAGGTTTTTTAGCCAGTCAGCTTTCCAGCCGTCAATGTTAGTTCCCGAGGGTTACTCGTAGCTGTAAATGAATTCTTCGCAAACGGGGTCGTGGGTTAACAGCTAGATGTCTACCTAAATATCGTCGTCTCTTGAAACCTAAGCAGCTCATTCATCAAAAATAGGGCGTTCCAGTGAAAGAAATGGACAAGTCGGTCAACAGGGCGGTCGCCGGGATACGGCACGTCCCCACAAAGGGGACACGGAGAGTCATGACTAGGAGCGCAGCAGTTCATAAGAGGTGCGCCGTGTTTTTAGTTTTCCCAGATTTTTTGGAAATGAGGTTTCTTTTTGGAATCTTCTGGAGCGTGTAATGAACTATCTAACTAATTAAGTAAGGTAACTATATTTCAGAAATAATTAAACAAAAAAGTACGCAAGTTTATCAGACTAATTTTAACAAACGGTTAGCTTGAAACATTGATTTTTGTATCATGTTCTTCTTCACCCAGTATATTATTATGGGAACGAGAAAGAATAAGACAAATGCCTTAACAAATGCATTTCCGCCGCCCAAACCCAATAAGAATAATGCAATCCAGACTGCAGACAGTTCATACAAACAGTGGATGCTATAAAATCCAGGCTCATATTTCACTGCATTGCGGCGAACGTTGGCACCAGGAGTGCATAGCGCCGGTCTGTTCCCGATGCATTTTATTCCCACAGGCAGTTGCCAACCATTAAAAACTGAAACCAATTGAAATACTAACGACAGTTTTACAAATACTTTTCGCGCCAATTGTCGTCTCGTTAAAGAAAATGGTCGTAGTTTTGTATTTAGATTAGAGCGAGTGAGGACGTCATTCAGACGTGGAATAGATTATAAGTGGCACCATCACCATTACTGGTGTTATGGTGGCGAGAACACGCAATTGTTCATTTCCGAGCGATCTTCTTGAGGGGTCCAGAGTCCGGACGTTGTTGCGAAATCAGGCCATTTGCAGTGATGTGAAAAGGAAGATATGTATGTATGTAAACTCTTTATTGTACAAAAGAAAATTAACAAAACATTACTGACAAACTTTAAGATACTTGTACAAAGGCGGACTTATCCCTTTAAGGGATCTCTACCAGTCAACCTTTGAGTGGATGAGAGGAGAGGAGCAATACGTTAGAGTCCGACAAAGGGTGAGTTTTAGAGTTAAAATAAAGGAAGCTACTATACAGTGCTTTAAACAATATAATACATAAACTACAATATAAATAAATAAACTACTATATATATGACCATAATACATATAATATATAAGCATATTAAACAAAGGAATGTTCTCAAATATTTAAGGAGAAGGTGCAAGCCACATTCTTCTCAAGCCTTCCCTAAAAGATCCCACGGTGGGGGATTGCCGGATGGAGGTCGGTAGCCGATTCCACAGCCTGGCAGATTGCACTGTAAAGGATTTAGAGTATGTTTGGATGAGATAGAAGGACAGGCTAAAAGGAGATTGGTACTCGATCCAAGATAGCAAGTGCTTCATTAAAAAATTGCGAGGCAACGTGAGAGACGTAGTCGTTTCATTACAATACAGAACTTCAGAAGTTGCGAGTAGATACAGAATGTTTGACAAGTGAACCGTTATTTTTACGGGATTTACAGGACACTCTAGCAATGCACCTTAATAGTTATTTACTTTTATGCAGGTCACAGACAGCCGGCGAACCTCACCCTCGCAATCCCTCGCGTTAGGTACGTAACGGACGGAATCTAATATCTTTAGCATATATCATGTCCATTGCTATTCCACTTATCAACTTCAATCCAACTTGCTGTTATAAACAAGCAATGATATAAGTAATTAAAAATGTAGTTATGGCACCTAACGGATGAGTTCCATGGTGAAGGTAAGGGACAGCCGCACCTGTTGTTAACTTTAATTTACTTATTGTGTGTGTTTTGAACTACATTTGCTCGACTCGTTATCGGTCGCCAGCCGCCAGCCGCCAGTCGTTACGCGACAATGCCGGACGAACTAACCAGTCATTAGCACACATTAAGCCACCTAAGAGAGTCATTAACGTACGGCCTAGCAGCTAATAGTAGCCAATTATCGTTATTTATTGTAGTATGTTAACGCAAGTTGATTGTTTAGTCGAATAACAAACAAGCAAGCTTAAGTTTTGGCACGCCTTAAGCCTTTGATCCTGGATGAGAGTTGTTGTGGCCCTTCGGTCCCCTAGTCGCGCCTCTCAAAAACAACCATCAAAAATTTATTTTCGCGCCCCTAATTGCCATCTGGCGTCGGGAGCGACTCTTCGCTCTGTCCTGCTACGCCGCATTGTTGTATGAACTAAAGTAATATAGTTAAGTACTTAAGTATTTTAATATTAGACCAACATTTCAATAAAAAATATCCTAAAAAATGTTCATAGCCGGTGCGTGCTTGCTTCCTGAAGCAGTATATCCTTGAAATCTTTAAACTTGATTCCGGTTTACTGCTGTGCCTACTAATTCTTAGATTCATCCATGATAATTTCAGAGATAAAGTCTGCAATCTGTCTGCAAATATTAGGAGTAAGTCCATGCGGACAACCCTATATTAATTGGCTGTGATTAAAAGGTGAAGGAGAGTGCTTTTTAACCGACTTCAAAAAAGGAGGAGGTTCTATGTTCCAATGTTTGTTTTTTTTATGTATGTTCACCGATTACTAAGTCAATTGTGGACCGATTTTCAAAATTCTTTTCTTATTCGAGAGAGTATTCTTCTGAGGTGGTCTTATTGTCACCAAGTCAAGATCTGATGATGGGATCCTAGGGAAATCGAGGGCAAACCTCAAATTTTATAGGCACATAGCGATTTTTGCATTTTTAGCATATGCTAAAAAAAGCTCATCATCATGCTCATCTAAGATGAGCATTTACATTCAAAAGTATCATTTCATCATAATTTGGTAACCTGGTTCCATTTTTTGATATTTTTTTATTTTTTTGAAGTCGCTTTTTCTTTTTAGTAATTAATAAGTACCTAGTTAATTCAAGAAAATCTGCTTACACTACATAATTTGTTACGGGACCCATAATACCCGTCTACCGTAAGAAACAGCCGTCAATCATTAAAAACTGAGGAGGTATTTTCTAGTTGATGAGGATACACATACCTACGTAACCTAGTCAGTAGTAAGATGGGTATGCATGATGCAATACAGCAATTAATATAGAGACGGACACCTGGAGCTCGCTCGGTTTACATAAAAGCGCATTTCCGATACGCTGGTTTGCCATTGCCACTCACTTTTGAATGTACGAGTATGCATGCAATATAGTATTAAGTAAGTACAATATTTTCAACAAGACCCAAACTAATGTAAAAGCTACGGTTTATTTACAAAACGGTGTCCGAATCAGTTAATCTGTTTAGGAGCAATGTGCCACGGAAAAACACACATGTAGGTAGATTAGATGACTTTGGTGAACAAGAACATAATTGTAACCAGTAAAAAGTAAACACATGTAAAAAGTAAAGTTTCAAGGTATGTAGGTTCAAATGACGCGTAGATAATAATTTCTTTAACTACCTAATATTGTTTAGCGCTACCTTTTTAGGGTTCCGGAGCCAAAATGGCAAAAACGGAACCCAGTTTCGCCATATCTGGCTCTGTCTGTCTGTCCGTCCGCTCAGACGAGAGAGGGGTTTGCTCAGACGATTTTTCGATTCAGTGATTTGTTTGCGAAATATTCAACTTTAAAGTGCAAATTTTCATTAAAATCGAGGGTCTCCCCCCCTCTAAAATACAAAAGGCAAAAGCTACTTACTTAATAGGTAGGTAAGTCAAATGTACTTAATACTTACAGTCAGCGGTAGAAGTGGATGTGTGCGATAGTTCAAAATGTTCTACATTTTTGGATTTATCTTTGGCTAATGAAAAACTAAACTGTACATAAGTAACAAACTCTCAATGTCGTATCGTATTAGCCTACGTGTGCCTGCCCCGGGAGTTGAAGGGAGTGGCTTCCGGGGGTTATGTCAACAGCGATCACTCTATTAACTCAGTACTTCGCTAATTAGTCAATTACAGCGCTATTCAGACCGGCACCGGTGAGATGCCCAAGCACGCTTCTCGCTCACTTTAGACCTGCAAGAATATCGTGAAGTTGCTTTACAATGCGAAGCTATAAAGAGAACAAGTTCCAAGTAAACAATCCAAAGCAAAATGTAATGTGCAGCAGCGATTTCACTATAAACATTCACAAATCATAAACGCGGGGCTACTACGAAATTCGAAAATCGAAGTTCGGGTCGTTCGTTCCGTCCCTCTGACACTTCTACTATTTAATACGAGAGTGAGAGGGAAGGTACGATACGAACTTCGATTTTCGAATTTCGGAGTAGGCCCTTAGGTAAGACTATAAGCAGAAGGCAGCTTTGGAAATGGACCAACGACATCGCGATATTTTTTTTTAATGGGCAACCAGTGGACCAGTGCAAGTTGTTGTTCACTGTGTCTTTCTATGGGGGTCATTGTTCAACAGTCGACGTTTTCTGTATTGAAATGGTGACGACTGGCATAAGCGAAAAGCTCGACAGCTGTTGAAACCATGTCTCACGCACTTAAGACTATTATTACAGGTAAGTATAATACATGTTACTTATAGTATATGTTCGTCGTCATTTTTGATTGGGTAGGTCATCGCAAATTCCATGAAAAATTTAGGAATAATTTTAGTTATCACAGTAAATGATTGCATTACATGATTTCATTACCGAATTTATCTTTAATTGAAGCTTAACACAAACGCTTGTCATGTTTCCAAACCTTATCTTAAGACAGGAACAATGATTTCATTTACCAAGCGCTAGTAATTCGCATTCCTGATTAAACCCGCGTAGACCACTGATACGGCCGTTAATTAAAAAGCTTGCACTGCAACGTTTATGATGCCCTGGTAGATTCATCGCCTGGTGGCGGCATGCAGCGCGAATGCGATTTACAGGCAATCTGCATGAGGTGCGCCGGAGTGCCGGAGTGCATGCCGCCGCCGACAAAGGGACCGCGCTAGTCTTGCCACGCCTGCACGCACCTTCACAATTAAACTGACTTAATTCGACATAACTTCATTTTTAGGGTTCCGTACCTCAAAAGGAAAAAAGAAAAAACGGAACCCTTATAGGATCACTTTGTTGTCCGTCTGTCTGTCTATCTGTTAAGACCCTTTTTCTCAGGAACACGTGGAGGTATCAAGCTGAAATTCATATCAAACACTCCGGTCTACTGTCCCTTGGACCAAAATAAACCTTTCTTTCTTTCTTTCTTTCTTCTTATTTCTTTCCTTGGAGCTGTGAAAAAAACAAACTTCTAAGCCAACGCAACCAAAAGATAAGAGTACTTCGCGTGAACTCAAATCTTGAAATTTGGTACGAAGTAACTTATAGCACAGGTAAGGGAAAAATTGCGAAAAGCATAAATGTTTAGTTACATCATATAATAAAAATATTTGTACGGAACCCTCGGTGCGCGAGTCCGACTCGCACTTGGCCTGTTTTTAAACTAAGTAAGTATACCTTGTTGTTTTGGTACGAAATTTACTATTGAAATGAAAATAATTTCGAATTGAGCCAGTTTAATTCTGAAGGTGCGGTAATGATTTTGGACTTATGGTGTCCTGAAACCTGTAGGGTTCAGTGATAAGATGCAAATATTTAATATTAAACTTTGACTGCTGCTTCTGATTCTGGGAGACCGTGCCCAGGAGTACCTATATAAAAGTTAGATATGACGACGATCCCAATGGTAAAATGCTTGACGCTGCGGACGACAAGTAGGTAAGTACCTTTAAAAAGTACCATTTGAGGAATCGAAGAAAAACCCAATTTAGGAAAGTTCAAAAATCACTGACATTGTCATTCATTACCCGTGTCATGTCATTATTATTCTATTTGTATCAAAAACGAACGATTTAATGAAACACATAAATAAGGAACACCGCAGCATAATTCCATCACACCCTTTCACGCAAAGAATCACATAGAATCGTCCATCCGTTTGAGAGAATTGAGAGGTATCGATATTGGCATCAAACTTATAGACCTAAGGCCGCTCGCCCACGGCGACTTTATGTAGCGATGCAGTAGCGATGCTCTCGCGCGTTCGCATAGTCGCGATGCGGTCGCTAGCTGTGTACCCTCGCGCACATAACCACGATTCTGTCGCGATGCAAACGCGCTACTGTCGCGCTTCACCCTCCCTCCCTTCACACCCTCCCCCCGTTCTCTCCAAGATGTCGTCCAAAACCGTCGCGCGTTTGCATCGATACAGTCGCGATGCCAATGCGACTAACGCGCGCTAGTAGCGATGCTGTCGAGCATTTACAAAACGCGCGACAGCATCGCTACAAAAAGTCGCCGCGGGCGAGGGCCCTAACACTTCTTTTTTGCGTCGGGGGTTAAAAATTAATAGGATGTACAAAGTTAAAACAACTCACTAAGTTCCAGGAGACCACGTCAGTAGCGGCAGCGTCTCTCCGGGAACGTCTCCAGCGACGGCAGAACGTCAACAAGCAATGCACGGCCAAAGCCAAAGTCAACATCACTTCCTTTCCCACGCGACTGCGGCGCACGCGCGTCATCCTTTGTGCAATGGCGAGTCTTTCAGTTTCCATGTACCATGAAATGACTGAGAGTTCTTTTATTAGTTGCAAGAATTGCCGGAATGTTATGGTTCTACCTTTTTTGGAATAATCAGGTATCGCATAGAATCGTTTGATATAATTATCACATTGCCGAAATTTCGGGTTAAACTCTTTCTTTTCATGTTGGGCCTAGCACCTTGTAACCTATTTTACTGGTGCCTGGTTCCTGCGCTCGTTTCTTGTGACGTCACAGTTCTAACCTAACCTACTTTAGTATAGTAGGTACCTGCCTAATTCGTTTCCGTATGAGGTTATTCTTGGAAAAAAGTGCAATTGTTTCGTTATGCAAAATTATGTGAAATTAGTTTTATGCGAAGTGCATTTTATGCGAGTTAATTATTTTGCTTCAAAGTTCATGGGATTTTTTCGTCGTGTACTAAGTGCGTTTCGGTCAAACAGATTATGCCAGATGAGCGGTACCATGTCAAATGGGAGCGTTATATCCTTCATAGCCTACGATGTAAATATCACTTCATCAGATTATCGTCAAGTTTTACCAAACCAACGACGCAGTTCCTATTTGACCAAAAATAAATAACTTCTGGGTCGGGGATTAACTATTAACAAAAGGACATTTAGGCCGAGGCCGCACTACGGCTAAACCGCCGCGGTTTTAAACCGCGTCTCTTTTAAATCAAGTAAACATAAAAAAACAATCTTAATTTGATTGCTTAATAACGATATCTCTTGTCCGGGTGAGCGGTTAGTTCCGATGGATGAATGGAGTGCCGAAAGTTTCTCGATGAGGGCTACGGTATGAATGTCGCTAGCGTCACTGCTTAAGTGGCTAAATAAGAAACAAACAAGCTGAGATACGTGGTGCATAGGGGAAATTCGTGTCTGTACCGTTGTCCAGCAGTGGTGTAGCGGTATAGCACGTGGCACGGAATGCCGAGGACCTGGGTTCGATTCCCAGTGCTGGTTTTATTTTTCTGGTTCTTCTGTGCATCTATATTTCAGTTTGTATTTTCAATTTAAACATAAAACAGCCAGTGCGGCCGCTTGCATTAGTTTACTTGATTCACCAAGTCGCGCGGTTAAAAACCGCGGCGGTTTAGCCGTAGTGCATGCCTTAGCCGCATTTAACCAACGTGTTTCGAGGAAGCGTATTCCATTGCTCTGTTCAAGTCGTGCCTTTAGTTAGACTAAACACGATTAATAGAAACAGCTCCGAGAATCGACACAAAGTCTTCATTATAAAAGCAGATTTCTATTAATCGTTTGTAACAATATTCTGCAGAGCGGCTGTTTCTACGGCTGTGTTTTGAGACGCGCTCGACTCCCACAACACGTCTGTTGAAGTTTTAGAACAATGTTGTACCTGTTAAGTTTATATTCATTCATTGCTATTTAATTACAATGAGCTTCAAGTTACTATTTCTAAGGAGGCATGCCAATACAATCAATACGCATGATGTCATTGAATGTTTTTTTATACAGGTTGTAACATTCAGGTCGATGAGTATGAGAAAGTCTGAAAATATAAGCCATACGAAGATCTGTTCTTAGAAACCTTTTAGAAACCATCATCGATTTGAGTAACAAGCAAAACTGAATTCAAACATTAAATAACCCTCCTTCTTCGCAGTCGGGTAAAAATAAAGTTATACCAACCTACTCAGCTCGGGAATTGAACCCGGATGATTTGAAAAATAAAGCTTAGATTATTAAGAAATATGAAATACAATACAATACAATGCATTATATTCGGGTTCCGTAAACTGCTTCAACTTTGCCCTCTGGCCCCAACATTGCCTGATTTGATTTAGTCGATACCTTAGCACCCTTTAGGTTTTTAAACTTTTATAATCCGTGTAGATAAAAGTTTAAAACCAAGTTTTCGACTCTAAATCAAATCAGGCAATGTTGGGGCCAGAGGGCAAAGTTGAAGCAGTTTACGCCGGTTCCTTTTATCTTGCATAATATCGATTCTCCGAAATACACTTCGCATAACAGGTATCTCATATTTTTTTTTAGCCGGATGATACTTTTGCATATTCATAAATTTGCATAATTATCAGTTCGAATAATAGTCTTTTTTCAGAATATTAAATAGCAGAACACACTTATCCCCGAATATACTTCTGCAGAATATTAAATAGCAGAACATTGGTATCGCCATGTTAAAGTCAGCGCTATTTAAAATTCCGTGAAAATATAATACTTAGTCCAAACTATTATTTTGCTATGCCATTATGCCATATAAAAATCGTCGATACTAATATTCTGCTATTTAATATTCTGCAGAAGTATATTCGGCGATAAGAGTGTTCTGCTATTTAATATTCTGAGAAATGACTATTATTCGAACTGATAATTATGCAAAGTTATGATTATGCAAAAGTATCACTCGGTTAAAAAAATATGAGATAAGTACCTGTTATGCGAAGTGTATTTCGGAGATTCGATATTATGCAAGATAAAGGGAACCCCCGATCTAAATGTTACACCCTGTATTGTATACCATTATAAAAGTGGCGTGGCGCCGTAACAATTCGATTCCCACCGGATTGCCTAATTATTACAACTATTTTACAACAAGTAGGTAATCATGATAAAGGTTGTTGCGAAGTGTTAGGTAAGTACTTAGGTAGTACGGGTAGCCAGAGACATTCTACCTCGCACATCTCTATGCCCACCTAACGAATATGTTCACGACACGCCACTGCAGCCGGCGCATGCATACCAAGTTTGACGTCAATTCGACTTCTAGAACCGGATCAAAATTATCTTGCAAGATCTGAAAGAAAAAATACGAGATGAAGTTAATAAAAAACAGGTAGTACCTATCACAGAATAAGTAATATAGTACGTAGGTTAGGTAGTATACAAAAATATCTTGAACAAAAAAGAAACCTCGTTGATGAGTTTCGTGGCGGATTCTTCTCAATATATAGGTTTGTCGAAATGAATCTACTGTAGGTCTTTCACACCTTTTAAAATTATAGTGAAACAATTCAAAATATTCATATTTCCAAAATGAATTTTAAATAAAACACAATCTGGTTGAATTTTAAGATGAGAAAATTTCAAATTACTTATTTCAGTTTAATTTTCAAGGTGCGATTTGTCAAAGATGATTTTTAGGGTTCCAGAGCCAAAATGGCAAAAACGGAACCCTTATAGTTTCGCCATGTCTGTCTGTATGTCTGTCTGTCCGTCCACGGCTTTGCTCAGGGACTATCATTGCTAGAAAGCTGTAAATATGCACGAATATAAAAAAAAACAAAAAATATTTTTTTAGAGTAAGTACCTCCCATAGACGTAAAGTGGGGGTGATTTTCTTTTTCTCATCGAACCTTGTAGTTTGGGGTATCGTTGGATAGGTTTCGATTTTGTGGTTTGTTTTTTTCATTAAAATCGAGCGTCAAACCCCCAAAAAATCTAAACCGGTTGGTGGACAAATTTGAAAAAGTTCAGGATGGTAGTAAGTATATCAAACTTACAGGGGAAACTATAACGGTTAAGTTTTCTTAGGAATTATTAGTAGTTTAAGAGTAAATAGCAGCGTAAGGTATAAAATATACCTAAAATTCGAAATTGTAATGGCCACGGAACTCTATTTCGGGCGTGTCCGACATGCTCTTGGCTGGTTTTTATCACAGTGATGCCAACACTCCAATTGACTCATAGCTGCATTGGCGTGAAAATCGAAATTTTGTAAGTGGTCGGTCACTTCGTTTCGGCTGAACTCATTTCTATCGCATCACAGGTATTCAACGTTAAATAAAAATATTAGCTAATACATTCTTAACGCTGAGTTTGCGAAAAATGACAATAGAGTACTATGTACTATTGCGCGGAGGAACCCGAGCGTGGAATACGCGAGCCGAGTACACAAACCGAGCGTCAGTCAAGTTAACTCCAAACTCCAACCAACTGCTTGCTTGCGAAGCGCCAGCCAGCCAGCCAGTCATATCGCACGGTCCGTAGTAGACGCACGCGCACAACGTTACGAAAATAAAATACATCGCGGTAACCAAGTTTTACTTTAATTCGACAGTGAGTGAGAGTGCTAGTGGACCTGCAGTGATGCATGGAGTTTCGTGTTCATAATATTTTGGTGAGTTTTGTTTTCTTTTTTCGCATTCGCGGACTACGCGGTCGCCGGTTTGTTATTTTTTGTTTGCGAACGCCGGCTGTCAATTGTTTTTGATAAGTGATGCGTTTGTTTTTATGCACTTTAATTTTAAGTGGGTTCCTATTGTTCTTTACTTGATCATCATCATCATCGTACCTGCCGTAGGACGTCCACTGTTGGACATAAGTACCTAGGCCTCCAGCTTTGGTTCAGTGAGTTTAGTTAGCTCCGTTGGTCAGATCCATTCTTAATAATGTTTTAATTTATTAATGTTTTATTTAACCCTATGTTTTTTAAATGGCTGGTAAATTTATTTATAAATACTAGGTACTAGACTAGAGCTACCTACAAAGTCGTGAACTAAATAAGCAACCTACCCTACATCCAAGTTAAAATTTTAAGTGCATCCGCCACATCTAAATCCTAAATACCTACGTGTATTGACCAAAAACAAAAACAAATGAATTATTCTGTCATTAGTGTTAGTAATTAAGCTAGATACATATAGTTAATTAACTAACAATCAGCTAATTAATCCTAGGCCAGTATTTCGACTTTCCGCAATTTGACCAACATTCTCATTAACCAACTTAATTACCAAAGTACTTAACAAGAGTTCACCTCGAATACTTGGCATTCTTAGGAACAATAGGTGATAAGCGAGATCTGTCACAACACGGCATGCGACAGCTGACCGATGATAGTGATGGACAGACGGAGTATCGGCGCACGCGCATGCAGGCGACAGGTTTTGGAAGCCGCAGGAACTGCCAGGTTTTGCTGTGGTAAAAGTTTTTATTTTTATGAATACTCGTTTTAGTGTTTCATTTCAAGATAATTAATTTAATTAACGCTAGACAATATAATGCATTAAGTATTTTTTTTATTACTTCGATTAAATTTAGGATGTTCACAGTTCATTTGTTGAAATTACAAACTCTATTGGAATCCTAAATATATATAAATATGGAATATGGAAGTCCTAAATGTAAGTAAACAGACTAATTTACAAATTATACAATATTATAAATAAATAAATATCACGGGACAATTCACACCAATTGACCTAGTCCCAAAGTAAGCTTAGCAAAGCTTGTGTTATGGGTATTATAAGTACTACAATATTTAGGTAAAGCAGTGCCGGATTAGTCCATAAGCAAATTAAGCAATTGCTTAGGGAATCATTAACGTATCTAGGGTTATTTTACTTATTTTTCAGGGGGGGGGGGGGGGCTGGCCTGGATTTTTGTGTGAAGATATCAATCAGTAATACAGAATTCTGAATCGGTAGCCCAACATCCTGGGGTGGGCACTAGACCACACCGCACCAAAAAAAATGCTAGCACATAAAAGGTAAAATAATAAATCTTAATAAATACATTGTTTTTTAAAGATCGATAATAAGTTATTGGCGTGGATTGCTTAAGGCATCAAATTCAAATAGTCTTAATCCGGCACTGGCGTTAAGTTAGCAGTCTGTTGATTGGTAATGGTAATTGGTAGTATTGGTTTGGTACTTTGGTAGGATTCTTTTTGTTTATGACCCCGACCTACCCCGACTGACAAAATCAATAGAGACACTTGAAAAACTCTAAATAAGTTTAATAAGATAGCAAACAGATAGAAAACGTAAGAGACTGATCACATCCTTCCAATCCGCGCTGGGCCCGCGTGGGAACTGCGGCTGCGGCCCAAGCCCTCTCATTCAGAGAGGAGCCCCTGTGCTCAGCATTGGGAGGTATATAGGCTGGGATGATGATTATGATGATGATAATGATGATAATAACATCCTTGTCTTTAGGGTTCCGTACCCAAAATGTATAAACGGGACCCTATTAGACTACGCTGTCCGTCCCGCTGTCACCAGGCTGTATCTCATGAACCGTGTTAGCTAGACAGTTAAGATTTTCACAGATTATGCATTTCTGTTGCCGCTATAACAACAAATACTAAACAGAATAAAATAAATAAATATTTAAGGGGGGCTCCCATACAACAAACGCGATTTTTAGGCGTTTTTGCTCGATATAATAACGGCAACAGGTAGACGGTTGAAATATTCATAGAATATTTACCTAGTCGTATATTCACTTTAAAAATAAACAATTAAATTAAAATAAATTTAAGGGGGCCCATACCCAAACGTGTTTTTTTGCTAATATCTAATGTTTTATAGATAATGGTACGGAACCCTTCGTGTGCGAGTTCGACTCGCACTTGGCCGGTTTATTAACCGACGTCAGAGATGTTGAAAAGAAAAGTGGAAATAAGCTTTCCATAAGCATTGAGCTTTAAGATAGAATTTGCTTAGAATCAAAATGAAATTTAAATACAACATCTACAAAAGTTGAAATATCTCCCAAACGGTGGCATTTTTATTAGATCCATTGTACCTTTTTTAGAATGTTGTAAGTGCCCTACGTTAGTATACGTCGCAGATCCGTTCATATCTTAACATTTTTTACGTATAACATAGGTACTTACCGAAACTTTTCGGTGATTACCGGTTGTGGCACATCACTATTTATGGGATGTAAAAAACCAGTAACACATGAAACGTCATTTTTAGTATCTTGGTTTCACAAATAGAGCATAAAAGAATAGTAAATATCCCATCCACACCTCCATCGCGGTCAAATTCACACTCACATTGTATTGTAAAACCTTGTTTACGAAACGATTGCGATTAGTCCACAGTCGCACGCGTCGTTAATTACGCCAATTACGCGCTAAACACGTCCTACCCCGCGTTCCTCGGGCTGCGCAAGTTGCTAGTGTCAAAGATTTTTGTTGGTCAGCCAATCCCTCAGAAAGGTAATATGGGCGACTGTATAATCTGTCATTACCTATAGAAGATCTACTTAATGCTAAACATTTTTTTGTCATTTTCTGCATCAGAAATGGAGAGAACACATGAACTTGTATTTATTAGTCTTCCATGTTTTGTTTATGTTGACGTTGAACCTTAACGTAAAAATCAGGGGTAGGCACTTCCCATACAAATTAACCCATGCTTGTACGATACGAGTAAGTATGCAAGCTTTATTTCCACCTATGACAAATATAAATACTTATCTTCTTATCATTACTCTATGAAGATAGTTTACTTTTTTTTTTACTTATATTTAGAAAAAAAAGATTTCATAAGTTTTCGTTGCATAAACGGGTAAGTCACAGTGCTGTACTCACACTCACGCGACGCGACCGGTCGCCATGTTTGTTTAACGACACGCGTTCGACGACTTCGACGAGCGATCAATCTGCGTCCAATCAAACAGATTAATTTCTTCAATGCTATCTAGCTGGCACTGGAGCGGTATCACGACACGAGTCTGCTATGGTTAAAATCTGATGACGTAAACATCTACCAGTAAAAACCACGAATTTTAGTTTGCGTATAGTACCAATACCAAACAACCTTGTTTAGTTACAGTTTAGATGATCTTTAATTCTGTAATGAGGTAAAATCATAAAACATCACAATTAAAGCCTTGATACTGCTAGTAGTTGTAAACCCAAATTTGTGTTATTAGTATTATATGGCTAGTTTTTGAATAAAATAATGAACATTTGCTTTATTTATTTGAATTTTTGATTGGGGTAGTTAAATCTTTTCAATAAGTACCAGAAATGCGAAAGTTTTGAGAACGGTTATAGTATGGATATATTTGTTACTCTTTCAAGCAAAGTATTAAACGCACATTGATGAACTATAACTCGTTTATAACCTGAATCACCTCATAAAATACATCCGCAAAATAACGATAAACGAATTCTTTGCAGACGAAGTCACGTCCAATGGCTAGTTTGCTAAAGCTTTTAACACAAAGTATGTTCGCGAAGCAGGCCGTGGTCGCGTATTGCCGGACGACTCGCTCGCCACGAGCCAGTTTTTGCTCCTTAATTGCAGACAAGTTGTTTTTGCGAGTACAATTTTAATTCTGTCGGGACTGCAAGCGATCTGTCGGCATTTAATAATCGAAGGTCTCCGGCCCTATGTTGTTTGTCTTTTTGCATGTCGAGCAAATTGGAATTTTCATGTTTATTTGCTTGCCTTGCGCTGTTCGTGCCAGGATCCATAATTCGGAATGGGTTGGCGGCGGCAGTAAATTCTAGTGACGTTTGAGCTGAGCGCGCTTTATCTTCGTTTCTATAGTCAATCTTTAATGATTCTTGGTAGTTTTATCATTTTTTCAACTGAAACATACGCGTATCTTCAAAATGTCCCTGCATACACAAATACTTAGATCAAAAATAATCGTGGCCCGTGGTTGTAAATGTGTAGCGGCAAATCAATATCTGACAAACTGTGTGATAGTTACAAGTTATGGCTGAGCCTCTTAGCTGATAGTGCAGCGGCGTGGTGATGGTGACCCGCGCTATCGGCGCCGAACGGCAGACGGCAGCGTTGCATGTGGCTGTTACATACAACAGAATAGAACAATAATTATATCTGTTGCGTCATCACATCAATTAAATTTATGATTATTCATTATAACTTGAGGAAACCACAAATTTGTTAATACTGACTGCTTTGTCCGCAAAGGTCTTCTTTATCCCTTTAGCAAACTATTCGACCCAATACTCACCACTCACCACCAGCAGTCTAACGAATGTTACATAAATTTAAAATTAAAATAAATTAATGAATGAATGAATGATAGGATGAATTATGAAGAGCCTCTCACTCAAAATAAATTGAAGACTGGTGGTATTGTTTTCCACTGTCGGTTAAATGTTTGAAAAAGTTTAGTGAAATTGCGACCTGATGGGTTATATTGCTTTGCCCTTTACATATTTGGTCCTACGAACTTACATCCACATGGACTAAAAACATTAAATGTTAAAGGCTTTAACTAGGATCGTTGCGTCAAACATTTTAACCAAAGTGCATTCCTTATAGGCAGAACCGCCACAGACTGCAGAATAAGTGTGTCGTAAATTCTGATATTAAATCAGCCGTAGGTTTATTAATCGTATTGGGTGGCCCGTCGAAACAGATATTCTGCACGTCAGTGATGTCTGTGGATCGTTCGAAAGCCAGTGTTGTTTATGGCGATGGTAACTGGCTGGAATCACATGTTTACGCGTCGTCGCATGTGATTTGATGTGATTGGTATAATAGCTGTGGCGGCTTCCGGCGCTGTGTAATGGGCTTCGGAGCAGGGGACTACTACGAAATTCGAAAATCGAAGTTCGTATAGTACCGTCCCTCTCACTCTCATATTAAATAATATAAGCGTCAGCGGGACGGCAAGATTCGAAGTTCGAATTTTGCAGTTCGTAGTATAGGGTCTGTTCTGTACTGTACAAGTGTACAGGGCAAGCGCTAATCGCAGCGGCATTGAAGCTGTGATTGGGTCGCGCAATGTTGATCGCGATGCGTGGGAGTCGACGGTGACATAACAGATAATATTTATTTTGATGAACAATCCGGTTCTCTTAAAACATCCATAATTTGTCGATAATCCAGCTCAATAAGCAGTTATTTCTGGTTGAGAATTTTAATTTATAATAGTCATTTGTCACGTTTGCAAGAGTTACAGAGGAAGTAAGACGTTCTGATGTTCCTCTACCCGTTAGCATGGATCACTTGGAAGACGTATATCATTAATTTGGGACACGTAGCGCGCCGGATATTGTTATAAAAGTGTTACGCGCATTCTAATGCCATCCTTTATTTACCACTCCCGCCAAGC
Source organism: Choristoneura fumiferana (assembly GCF_025370935.1). Taxonomy (NCBI): domain Eukaryota; kingdom Metazoa; phylum Arthropoda; class Insecta; order Lepidoptera; family Tortricidae; genus Choristoneura; species Choristoneura fumiferana. Next base: position 16,053,531 of record NC_133486.1, on the reverse strand, counting down.
TATAATTGATTTCCTTGAATAAATATTTTTTGTGTATTCTGGTTATCTGCTTTGTCTTGACCTGACTTGAGTCACCTACCCAGTTCACTGTTTCCCTTCATTGATGCCAATCTTGTTCAATAAAGCCCACTGCGGCAGTGCTTAAGAAAATCTAACGCGGAGTCAGTTCATCGTCCGCTCATTGTCTTGTGGATATTACTAGATTTAGGTCAGTGTAGGTGACGCGTCCGTTTGTCTGGCTAAACAATACGCACTATTAATAGAGTTCAATGTATATCATGTGTAGTTTAAACGTACGTGGTTTGTAAATAATGAATCTCTAACATTTTGTTAAACAATAGTTCTTGTTTGAAGGCGAGTTTGGGCATTGTCAGAGCGTGGGGGTACCAGGAGCGCATACAACACAAAGGGCTAAATTAATAACTTTCGTTACCGTGACCTCTGAGGTTATCGCGGCTCTCGGAGAGATTGTATTTGTAACAATATTGACGTATGTGCCTACGTGTTTATTTTAAGATTATTTTCTGTAACTAAAATAGCTTTTGTTTTGGACAATAAAATGCTCTCATTTATCATGACATGTACTTCGTATTTTACTTGTCGAGGTATTTCTAATAAATGGACATGAATTAAGTAGTCTTGTTTTGGGGTGTACGCGGGTCGGGTACCTACCTATTGGTGCGCGCAAGGAGCGTGTTTCACAAGCCTCGCCTGGCGCGTCTATATTTGTGCATTTCGGCCTACATCGTCCGTTTATAGACAATTTTATTATTGCTGTTCCACACCACACGAGTGGTCGTGAAGATGGTTTACTGCTCGTAAACACATCGGATAGAAATCTCGTTAGTTGCATCGTTTTTGTGAGGCTTTGTTACGGCGGGCTGTATTATATTGGAAATGGATATTATTTAGTAAGAAATTGCACTTGAAGTGGTAAAATGCCATTATCTGGAACAAACTCGCGTTTAATCGCAATGTTTTGATTAGCATCAGTAGTCTATTGTTTAATATAATATGTACCTAGCGACTGAATCAAATAGCACAAATTGATAGCGTAGGTAACCCGGCAATCGTCGATAACTGATAACTCCCTAATGATATGATGCTCTGGTACTTTGTTGTCGCCACTTTATCGGATTACCAATGTAATTGGGATTTATATCGATAAGATTTGTGTGAAAGTGTAAAAGGACGCGTGACGCATTTAATAATAAATAATGTTAACACATTCTCTTTATTAAATTTGTTGATGATAAGATGAGACGAGTAAACGCTGTAACACAATCATAACATCCCATATTTGTGATCGAACAAAAATGAAATAGGTACCTGGTACTTAACTTGAAAACAATGACAAAAGTATTTAATTAATCATCACTCAATCAAATATCAAGCTTAAAGTAATCACCTTGAGAAACCATTATACTTAAATATAATTAGAACAGATTTTTTATTATCGAAACTAATCGAAAGTGAGGCTCACTCGTATTTCATATCAGAGGTTCAGGCTTTTTCAGTAAAGGGTAGGCAGACAGGGAAAGAAGCACATTATCTTTTTCTAAACTTGTAGGTAGGTCAAAGCTGATCATCTTCCATCTCGTAATAAAAAAAAAATTAAGCTTCCTTTACACATAAATAAAGCCTGCCTTGTATGTAAATATTATTATTTATTATTATATTATTGTATATTTTTATTTTCATATACATACCTATCGACGGTTGAAAGGTGAAATTGACTAAGCGACATTTTTGTCAAAATTTTAAGACTGCTAAAATGACAGCGAAAATTTACTGATTCCGAACATATGTAATATAACTCACTATCTTAAAAAAAATGTCGCTTAGTCAATTTGTCCTTTCAACCGTCGATTCGATATAATATAGGATATGGCAAATTCAAGACTTGTCCAATACCGTACTGACGATGACCTTTTCACACGCTCCCGGTTTGCTCGACGCGATAAGTCCCGTTCTCAGTACGTAAATATCACATGTGCATTATTAACACACTTGATAAGCAATGTTTAAGGTCGATGTGCTCGTTAGATAACTTAGCACATGCCTGCTGTTGCAGTGGATCAACGGCGCTTTCATCCATTCGTCGCGCATTCCTATTCGCAGATATTTCTTTTTGCAACTGCATAATGTGACGGGTGCAACACTTGAGTTATTATAACTACCTAGGTAGTTGCAATCGTAGCTGTAAAATATACTTTGGTTTCCTGGTAAACGGATTTCTTGTGCTTGTCAAAACGAATGGTCAGCTAATCTCTGATTATCTCATCTATTCTTGCTATCTTACCATTGCACTGGGCGATAGGTAGTTCAGCATAATTTTATTTTAATTCATTTCATCTCGCAGTTAATATGTGTACTTACCTACTTTTTTTGGGGACAACAATTATTAAACTATGTGTGCCAAATATCATTGAAATCTCTTTAATTATAGCATAAAAGAGTAAAGTTACGCTCACAAACATAAGCATTTTTACTATAAATTACTTAGTCGTTTTGTTTAACGACAAAGTTATGTAAACGCTCGACATAACGAAATGCTCGTTGATGTAAACACACTTAATCATCGCATATCAATGGTCGGCTCATTATCGCAGTGTAAACAAGAGCTCATTTATTCACGATAGTATCTCAATCACGTCGTTACGCTAATCCGCGCCGGCGCAGCATCGCTCACGCTCACGACACGACCACGACGCGGCGAGCGAAATGCGATAGCACCATAATGTCTTCTTCGGGCCCACGCGCGCCCCCGCATCACGCAACCCATTGTCTCCCTTTACAAAGTAAAACAAACTTAAATTTACCTCTCGAAACGCCATCATAAAACTGACCGCGAACAAACCCCGCCGCAAACCTTACTTTGCTTTTTAGATCGATCAGTATTTCTGCGTTTAATAAAAATGAGTTCAATTGTTGCCAGTTTCGTAAGACGACGCAACATGAAGTATGGCGTGCGCTTTGTAAATTTGAGACAAGTGGTATTAATTGAATTTGTGTCGAAACCGATTAAAGCAACGGCTGTAGTCATTTTTATACTGTTACGGAGCATACAGCACATATTTACATTTAAATGGTAAGTTGCGAGCTGTTTGCCGGAAATGTACACTGTTATGATTCTGATATAGATCTTTACTTTCTTCGCCATAAAAACACGCACATTTCATATAGTAGGTACGAGTATAATGTTGAGCTTTGAATGTACGATGTTATATTATCACGATGTGCAACACCCAAAATATCATAGACTGACTAAGTAAATTATATTTTACTTTGTAATCGAAGATGCATTTTCTTCTCGTGCTCTGTGTGACTCATGCTCATAAAACGTAACACCTCTTAAAACTGTTGATATTTCAATCAAGTTAATACAGTCACACGCAGTGATTAAGTGTTCGACGTGTGGAGTGAACGTAGAATGGTTTTTTAATGGATTAATGAAACTGCAGTGAGACCGCGCCTCGAGTGCTGAGTATGATATGGTTTCGGTGGTGTGGACATAAACCACATGATATCACATACACTATTGATTGTCTGTCTATCCGCTTTCCCTTCGGGTATCAGCTTACTTGTTCTGTTTATTTTCAAATGAAGTTACTACTCGTAATTTTATTACGAATATTACTCATGTAATAAAACAGTGTGTATGCTATGCATGCTTTTGAAATCACCTAACTAACCAGAATTTCAACTTCTTCATACACCACTCAAGGCTGTAATGTTCAAGATAAGTTTAGATAAGAGCTCTGAACGAGACAGGTGCGATTCGGAACCAGCTGCTGCGTTTCCTGGTTGCTGCTGCTAACAGGTTGCGCCGTGACTGCCGGTGGAAAAACTTGCGCAGTAGCTTGCGCTGGTTGCGTGAGCCGAGGGTTGCCCGATACTAATATTAGGCAAACTCATGACAGCCTTAGAGCTGTAGTTCAATGCCGGATGGACAAACAACTTTTCAGATGGTTTGGGGGAATTTTTTGGACAACGTTCATACTTTCGTGATTAGGAATTCAAATTCGAATTAAGACTCAAGATCAATTCAAAATCGAATCGAAGACAGAATTGGTAAATGGTGGTAAGTAAATGTAAATAAATGATGTTGATGAGATGTTACAAATACCGGCTATTGAAGTGATTTTGAGTTAAATAAAGGATGACCTTTTTTAAAAACAGCATAACATGAAGGGCTTCATTTAAGTGCTGCTCTGCTGCTGTCCAGTGTAAATTTCTGTGGAAACCCTAAAAAATGTCTTGGCATCCTGTTTGATAATCCTGGTGACCGCTGCATCCCTGGAGTGACGAGAGCGGGTCAGACGAGTCGTACTGTCTTTCTCGCGACGCGATATTATTGCAATAACGTGCGAATTACAAGAGCCGCGTATTTTAATAACGGGGAGCGACACCGCGCGGCGCGGACTATCGAAGTCTCAATTTATCGCACTTACCGTTTCCTTGCTTTATCTGTTTGTAACGGTAAGAGAAAGCCTCTCATTTTGTTTTCTGTAATTTGATTACTCCCCAAAAGTAATTTGCTTAATATTTTGACCAATATCGCGACGTTTACGAGTCCTTATTATATTATGCAGTTCATAAAATTTCACTAATGCACGAACGAGTTCCGCTGTACGTGTTTCAACAGCTCTAGTTTAAATTATGGTCGTGGGCAATTAGTCAAGCAAAGCCGCGGTGCGAAATGAATAGGTAACTAAAATATGTCCCGTTTGTCACTGCGCCTGCGCCTGCTCCTCCAGGTGGCTCATATTTATAGCCCCGGCCGGCGGTTACCGCTTCCTCTCTGGAAGAACCGACCGTGAACAAAATCGACTTTCTCCGAATGCACACAAATAGACGTCAAAATGGGAGTTGTTATTTTTTAGTAACACTTGATATTTGATTCTAATGGACTTTTGAAATTCGATAAGTAAACTGTGTGCAAGGATGCCGCTGCGCAGTTAAATGTACCAGGATGACAGGAACTAGACGTGATCATGAACAAATAACTGCTACAGTTTTAGCCAAATAAGTGGTTGGGGTACTTGGGGTTGATTGAAAGGGAAGCCGAGGCATTGATGGCCCTCGTAAGGGACACCCGCATCCGGCCGCAATTATATCGTTGCTCGCTTTATTGGAAAATGGCCGAGAGCTCTTGTCACTTGATCACTTTGGAGTGCCGACAAAAAAAACTCGTGGGCCTAAGCCATTAAGACTTAAAAGGGTGAACAAGTTGCGTCAGGTCAGGTAAACTAAGTAAAGTAATCCATAAATCAGGATTGCCTTAATAAATCTAAAGTTTAACAGAAGATAATTTTAAGCCAGATTGACATGTCTACATAAAAAAGTACCTGCAGGGCTACTACGAAACTTTAAACTACGTTCGTGTCGTGCGGTCCCTCTGACACTTATAATTTAATACGAGAGCGAGAGGGACGGCACGATACGAACTTCGAGTTTCGAGTTTCGTAGTAGCCCTGCAGGGAACTATAAATATCTGGTAGTTTAATGCAGCTTCTGGGAATAGTAATCTTGCGAGTCTGTCTGTCAACTGCGGACGTAAGTGCTCTGGACATTTAACTTATGATCTCTGTGTTATACAAATTGCTTTCTTAGCATTGAACGATTGAGAGATTTACTTCTCAATGTTAATAGTATTGTATGTTAAGCATTGACTATAAAATTCGTTTCTTTGACCATTAAAATTCTTACATTTCGATATGGGACACAGGGATTGACGAAGCCAATCTATCGTCTTAATACTTTTATTAGATTCTCTGTTTTTTTTTCTTATGGTTTATTCTGATTAGTTTATTTATGGTTGCATATCCTGGCAACCTATTCGCTTTTCTGGCTCTCGTGATTACTATAGGAACTCTCGAAATTACTTAAAGGTTTTTAATTAAAACTTAGTGAGTTAATTGTTGAATAGTTTTTGTGAGGCTTCATAATAACTAGCGGAGTCTGTTGGGCTTTCGAATCGTTTCAGGGTTAATATGAACATATCAATTTGAACTTTGCCACGCGAAATAAAATTGTATCGATTGTGAAATTTTACCGAGAACGTCTATATGTTGGAGCGAAATTGGGCAAATTAATTGTTATTAGCTCGCCTCCGCTGTGTTGAAGGTCACTGGTTAAAATATAAAAGTAATTTAATTAATAATAATGTATTGGTCGAAACCTTGCCACTAATGGCCGCTTGCTGGAAACATTAAATCTAGATCTATAGATCTTTGTTACCCCGGGTAGGTACTTGATAGTTCCATACACTTCTTAAACTGAGTTTATTGTTTTCATGTTTTGGTTTGTTAGGTTTCCATGTTTAGTGTTTTTGTAGGGGGTGAACCGTCTTTCTATTTGGGGTAATGAGTAACTACCATTTTTACTGATCATGGTTTCAGACGAAAACACGAAATAAAAATGTCACGATTTGAGATATAATATACCCATCTTAGTCCAAGTTTAATTTTCCCGTGAAGTCTAGGTTTTACACTGCATTTAATTCCATAGGTAAATGTGGTTAACATTCGATTCACGTCGCGGAAGCCCTCGTTTTCTGTGTTCCTGGTAGCCGTCGGGACAAGCCGTCTGGCACAACGCAAACACAATGCAAAGTGGGGGCATCTTTGCGAGGGCGTCTGAGCGTGCCTGTGTATATCTAAGTGGCAGGCTGTGGGGTCTTGGCTTGCTAATGAAAACTGAACTGCTTTCGAGACACGGCTTGATTGAAAAGGAATTTTTCCATGTTTTGATGCCGTAAAATGGGTAAACCCTAAAAGATGTTTTCGTTCTGGAAAATTACGAGGATGATTAATCAAAAGAATGTTAAATAGTTGTGATGATTTGTCATAGATTAAGTTTACGTTACATGTAGCGTGGCAAAAGAGATTATTGATCTTTGTACAGGTGTTACAGGATTACGACATGTTTTTAGCAATTTTTTCCATTTGACGGAATCGATAAATTCAATTATGACGCGATGACGTAGGTATCATTGCTATTTGTAGTATTTGTACGGAATTTTTCAGTGTATATGTCATGGTGGGTGAAAAGCCCGGATGGACACTTGAACAAACACACGCAGTACAGTATCCGCTGTGCTACAAAAACAACAGAGTTCAATACATACATGTATTGAGGTTAAGGAATGTTATTAACGTTAATTGGGTATTTACTTGACGCGATTATAATACAATAGAGCTGCCAACTGCCATATTTGGGCAAATAATGTTGAGCAAGCGACATTTGGCATGTGACATTATGTGCGTGCGTGGATTTAAACCAATTGTGAAATGTCAAAGCATCGATTTTCTTGCGCCGCTGCTTATATACCCAACGTTTTTCCCCCAACAACAATGCCGCCATAAGTCCTTATAAGTCGACTTTCATCTGCGTCCATAAAGGGTGTTGCATCAATCTCTATGACATCAAAGCACGCAATATTTATGCCCCGAAATAGCCCCGACCGAACGCAGCCATATTTATAATTATAAGGAACGCATCCTTTAGTGCGGCGTCGAAATAGCCGGGACGTCACTCGGCACTTCCGACGCGAGGATCAAAGATGGCCGCTTCAAACACTGCGCTGATGCTAATGCTACGTAAACACAAACAGTGATTGCCGTTAAATTGCCAGAAGCAATAACTTAGAGCGATAATCGCTACGGAGCACGCAGGCTGTGAGAGCATCTATCGTTGATGCACGGTGTCATTGCAAAAATGAGATTTCTAGCTATACTTAACTCATTGAAACCCATTCCATACAATAAAGCATCGATATTCTTTAAGGCTTCCCAAAAGCAAAAGGACTTACATCGACAGTCTTGAACCATCGAAATTAAAGTCCAAATTCTTCTCCATTTTATAGACATGGGCTTGTTATAACAATAACACACAGTAGGTGTTAATAAACTCGCTAAATAGCGTAAACGGAAAGTGTCGCAGACAGGAGTGGTGCATTCGGAGGTGCAGCGCCGACAAACGCATGTCTAGACGAACCCCTCCCAGTTTCAATTTAATGGCGGCGAATATCCACCGCATCCTGCGCATTTGTGTGGAAGTCGCTTTCATCTAATCTAAGTATTTACTTAGCTCTAGATGAGGACGATTATAGACACCGGGTTAGTTTTGCGCTGGTTCAGCGGTGAAGTTGATTCATGTGTAGCTGTTTCACCGGTTACTTTTATGTACGGTAACTATATAAGTAATCTGATTGTTGATGTTCCACTACATTGCTATTAGTTCTGGCCCATCGCCAACCAGATCACCAGAGCAGACATACATAACCATGATGACTCTGATGCTAGATGGTCCCAAAGGAAGATCAGCGCCGCTCTAAGACCAGCGGTTTGCTGATTTGGGACCATTTCGGGACATGGGCGTTTCCCGCGTTGTCACCTTTGTCATGTGATTCTTTCTTTCATCGCCGGTTTTTCTCTTTCTACAATAGTAATTACAACAACAAAACCGATCTAGATTCCGTCGCAACGTGGGTCACAGTAGTTTTGGACATCCTTTGCGCAACGCGCCGGTGGCCGGTGTTATTGTTGGCGCCGACCGTCTGCTATTTACAAATGACCCGCTGTTGTGAGTTAGTTGAACAGTTGATAGTTACACTATCAATGTCTCACACGATTGTTGCAATAAGTACTAGAGGTTGCAAGTCGTACTGACTAAGAATGAGACATAGAATAGTTTTAAAACATCGTCATGGCCGCTAGAAGGGGTGATACGAGAAGGTACGGAATTATATGGGATGTTATGGTATGGCTAACTTTTATTTTCGGTTGGAAACTAAATTATTATTAATCCCTAAACGCAGAAAACTAGGAGCAAACTCACAAAATTCACAAATAATATCAGCAGTTGGCAGTTGGCCGTCTACGTTGGACATAGACCTCCCCCGTGGACCTCCAGTTGCTTCGGTTGGAAGCGGCATGCATCCATCGTGAATCCGTGGCTTAGCTCAAGTCAAACTCAAAGTCAAATATCTTTAGGCGCCAATGAAATGAATGAAAAAAAAAGTTACCACCGTTTCGGAAAAATCTCTGTTGAGAAAAATCCGTCAAGAAACTCAACGACATAGATTTCAATAAAAATACGCCATTTCAACCAACATTCACACTATCTTTCGTAAGGAGGCTTGTGATCTTTAAATCGAACGAGATCTGTATACCATCATCTAATTCAACAAACGAATCACACTATCGTAGATTGTCTTCAATTTGCTCGAATGATATTGTTATCGCTATCAAGATGATGTCACCGCAGTGGGATTAATTGCCTGCGCCGGCGCCGATGCTGTGGGAACCGCGTCGTGTCCTGGACAGGCTTAAACTATAAACACCGAGCAAAAAGGTGGGGTAACTATAACATGTTGCGCGTGGGTATCCGCACTTCCTGTGCAGTTGCGAACCGTCCGTCTGCACTGCAAATGCGAGTGTATCGATTATTAGCTCTTCTCTCACTCATCTCCATTGAGATAAAGCAGCTTAGTTTTATAGTGACTGTTTCATAATGAAGATAAGTTACTTTAATCCCCAAAAGTATACATTTTTATTATGCGAGTTGTTTCATACTCTAATTATACATAAAAAAATTACTAACTTTGTCTGCGTCTTGCGGTATTTTCGCATTTTCCCGGGATGAGAAAGGTGAGTTAATGTTAATCTGGGATTAGGTAACTTTCAATTAGTGAAAGAATTTTTGAAATTGGTTCAGCACTTCCACAACAACATACAAGCAAAACAGACGAACACAATATTTAGCTGTTTTTGATATTAACTAGAACAGAAATAATAGGATGATGATGTCCTCCGTGTCGTGTCCGACAAAGGCGAACCTTTAGGCTTGTTTATTATGTGCCCGAATATGGCTGGCAAAGCCAAACTTAGTCTTAAAGGTCCTATTACAGGGCGCGCAATGGTGGTCAATAATAGGATAGTAAGTATCTGTAGAGTTTTTATTTTTGCTCATTGCTCTACATTTAAACATTTCTAAACATATTTTCTAATTTAATCACAGCTTCAATCGTCGCGTGACAGTAAATATTAAGATGTTGAATGCAGTAAAGTTTTATAACTGAAAGCAAGTGTGACAGTAATGCGATAAAATGCTCCACGCTCTAATGAGCGTATTCGTATGAGAAGCGGGCCCGGTAACATTACCTCCCTCGGCTTTTGGACACGATCGAACGTAATCCCCTGATGTTTAATCATAGTGTTTAGTGTTACCAGTTGCTCATTTGACATCCTTAAACTTTATGCCGTTTAAGTACAGTCGAGTTCATAAACTTATGAGAAAAAAAATTGATCAAAAATATCCGAACACGACTCTATTGTTAACGGCGTAGAAGCGTGTTCAGATATTTTTGATCAAAGTTTTGCTCACAAGTTCATGAACTCGACTGTACCTAATACAAATCTTTCCAATATACACTTTTTTAAATTATACATTTTATGTTGTTGTTTAGTTATGATATTATGAACGTCGAATCATCTTATCGAATTAATAAGGACAAGCAAAAATTGAAAATGTTGATATGTTATGTATTTAAATCAAAAATAGGTACTTACTTAAACATTTTCTTTTATCGATTCCACAATGGAATCACATAAATGGATCTTGTAATAAAAAGAAAAAAACACTGATCTGACTGACTTAATGTGCGATGTACGATGGTCTATATGTAGTTTCTATTCTAAAGAGTTTTAATAGCATATTTTAATTAACTGGTGGGACCTGATTTAGTCATTTAATATAGTCGCAATAAAATCTGTATTGCTCATTGTAAACCGGAAAGTACTTTTCCCAAAAACCTATCTCGCTTTACCCCACACGTCAAGCCTGCCAACGCCGAGAACAACCCGCCATAAAATATATTTACCAACTGCCGGAATCCCATTACTCCGACACATTTTACGGCAACACAGTTTGATCCTCCGCATACTTGAGTGGATAGTTAAATCAGGCGCATTCACCCCCGATATCACCGTGGGATCAGTATTCCCCTGGATAGATTTATACGCCATCGCCGGGATACTGTTACAAGGACGACAATATTTGGGGTTTCGCTATTGTGTCCCTATAATTTATGTGTATTTTCCGATATAAATGACAGTATTTTTATTGTTGGCTAGGTAATTTAGAAGGGTTAGAGCAACCAGTGCAGCGGTCATTTAGAATTAAATAAAACACATAAAATACTCATAATCTGAGCGGGTTTGGTTATTGCTCTTCATAGTCACACCGACACCGGCAACGACCGGCAGACGACAACCAAGTGAGTAAGTATTCCATTATTCTATAAGAGCTCTCTTCATCGTCACTCTTGACAGAGTGGTCGTCGGTTGAGGTTGATGTCCCCTTGCTTTCCACATTGCAGTACTGGAATCCGAAGTTCATGGTCGGCAACAGCTACTTCTGCCCACTCTCACATCAAATCTCTAAGTCACTTTTTACGACACCCTCGGGAAAAGATGAGTTCTTCCTTCCTATTCTGAAACCGGGTATATACTGTAACGGGGTCTAGACCCGACCTTTAAAAAGGCACAGAACCCTAAAAAAAGCAAATATAGACTTGCACCTCGGTCAATGACTTAACCAGGCGGACATAGGGCCATGAGAGCTACCCTCAATAAAACGTCATCTCACTGAACTGAACACATGTGATCATCTTATCACATGTTTGTTATGTAATATTGATTGTACCGAAATAATGAATCGCCTATACCAGGGGTGACTTGCGCCGTGAGAATACGCAGCGTCCCTCTCACACTAGTGGAGAAAGGGGTGAGAGCGACGAAGAGGGAGGAACGCGAGATTGATTCATGTACCACAGATGCTGTGGCCACGCAATGTTGAAGAGAACCAATTTTTAAAGAATTTAATGAGTTTTCAAATAACATTTGTAGTATGTGTGTTGTGATTAAAATCATCATGGCGAACTTGCATTTTTCACTTCGGGAATGTTCTTAGCATTAGAAATTCAAATTTAATTTAGATGAAAGGCCACTAAGTGGTAGCTATTGGTTTGAAAGCACATTTTTAAGGAGTGCCTAAAATATTAAGCACTTTCCTAGACACGCCCATGTTTACAGAAACTTAAGATTCCACGGTTAGACAAACACTTTAAAGAAGTATGCAAATTCACAACCTGTGACCTAAAGAGATCTAAGTATTTTTAAGAAAAAAAAATTTTTTTGCTGTAGAGTTGACTTAAGAACCAAAGACACTAGGTCCTTTGCTTTTATTTATTTGATTTTAGTTTTTAAATAAAAAAAGGTAACTAGGTATCCTTGTCGCTTCCTCGATTCGGCGTTCAGCGACAAATTATCGCAGTGAATCATTTTATTGTACGTGGAACAAACTGAATCATATACCAGGGAGCCTTTGTGCTACTACTGTCACGTTGACATCCCATACTTCTGTCAAGGAGATCATGCTGAAATTGATTATTTAAAGGTTCCACCTTGGTACATGACTTAGTTTGTTTGACTGTACGTAATGGTATCTTGCACAAAGTGCACATCTCCTGCTTGAACTTGACCTTAGCTGGTTCCCTCCGGCTTGCGCGGACCGCGCGCGGCAGTGCCCGCAGCGCCGCCGCGCCGCCGGCCGCGTGCATAACACCATCCCTGGGATCTCTGTAAAATGTTTTATTGACAACGTGGTTAGTGATGTGCTTTAATACTAGTATAAGTAGAAATAAGGTGAGTTTCATTGACCGATCACAGACTTTTATATTTATTTTGTAGTTTATAAACGGCTTGCGGTCATCTGTTGTGCCGGCGTTCATGATTCATGTGGGTCCTAACTCTGTTTGCCGATCAAAATTTCAGGTTTTTTCGTACTTCGTCTTGATCCGATCTGGTTGTGTGGTTCGCTAAATAATAAATACCAATAATGTTATTTGAAGCAATGTTTAAATTTTCGCGATTTGCGAAGCAATGGCTAAGCCAAAAAATGTGCGAGAAAGGGGAAGTGGACTGTATAGAAATTTCGAAAGAGCAACGAGAGGAAAGTCGGGATGGTGAAGGAACGTGCCGGAAGCAAAATATGGCGTCCCGCGACAAATTAATAAATAAAATGAAAAAGCACGCGAAAGAATAGCTGCTGTAGGAAGCTCTCACCTGAGAACTCCTCGTCTGCTGCAGGGCAGGATCTTAGGGCGTCGGTAACGGGCACCGTTGGCTCGAAGTCTTCAGCTCCTCCGGAATCACTGTTAACTCTTACCTCTGGTGTCGTACTTAGCCTTCAGATCAGCGCAGGGGTGCAGGGAGGCTTCAGCAGCAGCACTGAGCTTACGTTGAATTTAAAAACTACGGTTCGAAGGAAAGCTTGTAAAGTTTGGGCAGCGTAACGGCTGTTACAATTCAAATTCTTAAAATAATATTAAAAAATAGAACAGCTTAAAAAGCAATGGCAATGCTAACAGCAAAGGCGGGACTTAATCGCGATGTACAGTTCACCAGCACCAATATCTGACACAAGAAGGCTAGGCTAGGACGTGTCAGATATTTTTGCACGCTCCGCTGTGGCAGATATTAATGCAGCTGACTGTACTGTAGGAACTAGGCTGTATACCGCTGGCAGGTGGTAAAACTGACCACCTGGCAGGTTAGACTAACCTAGTTTTATATAAAGAGATAGGTTTTTTTATATTGTGTTTCTAGAATATAACTTTAAAACAGATTGACAGCGGTATACATGCCGGAGGGCAGATCGCTCCCGATAGCCTAAGCGGCTGGAACCATTTATGTAAATCTATTTATAAGTACTACCAAGTTTTAAAATAAAATATAATTAATTGAAAAAAAAAAATATCTCTTTATATAAAACTAGGTTAGTCTAACCTGCCAGGTGGTCAGTTTTACCACCTGCCAGCGGTATACAGCCTAGTTCCTAAAGTACCTAACTGAAACTATCTAGCCGTGGTCATGAGTAGAGTGAGCAACCTATTCGTATAGTTAATATATTAATTAGTGATATTTAAGTCATGATTAACTCCTATTTAAATTATTATTTGAAGAAACGTTTAATGATGAGAATGATGAATTATGAATCGTTTTTTCACAATGAATATTTAAGACCTTGTTCACTTTCATTTCACATTATTTCAGTAAAATCATTCCAGTACTTAATATGAACTGCGGTGCTCAATCGATCTCGTGTAACTCGTCAGGATTGTAACCCCGCAAAGTACTTATGCTTTGGGCTTGTAACTTCTAAATTGCATTTTACCTTTTTATCAATATTCCCAGATCTCAAATCCTTTCCTAAAGTGCAGAATGCCTAATTTTTTGTCTTCTTATACTTAACACCGGAATCTTAATATGGCTGAATTTCAAAAAACCTTAGTCTCATAATACCTAAACAACAACATAGGTATGCTTAAAACAACTAAAAGTTAAAATACTTACCTAAATTTGTATGTTGAACAGGAACTATATAAAGTCAATAATCAACATCAAATTTCTCAAAAACCCTAGTGAAAAAAAAAATAGGCATTTTGCCTTTTGGGTGTTTTCGGTTTGAGTTGTTTTAATATTTTGTCATTTCTGTCATTCGGCATTTGAATGAATTGTGCATTTCAATCTTTAGGTATTTAGAGAATATGACATTTAAAATCAAAGTCATAATGATTTTTGTTCATGTTAATACAAGAGACAATTTGGCATTTCAGGTATTATGATCCCATGGTAATTTGAAAATTAGGGGTATTAGTGAATAAGGTATTATGAAATTTAGTGGTTTTAAGCCCAAAGCCAAAGTATCGCCACTGGAACGATTTTACTGGATTAATGTTAATGTGGGTCTAAGTCGACACTGGTTTTAATGTAGCAACATTAACCCACCCAATTAATGGATGTATTCTCACACACACGTTTGCTTCATATCGAGAGCGATTTCATTTTCTTAGATTTTGACAATATCAGCAAAGCTACGTTTTTACCCCAACTAGGAAGCGTGGAAAATATCAATCGATCTAGCTAATGCGTCGAAAGTACCAGGCGAGCATGACGTGAGCGGAGACTTATCCTCTGGCAGCTGATAAGATGCACAGCAGCTCCACACTCTCGCGCAACTCATGGCGTGAAATCGCGATGCGGATGGATATTATATTGGTCGTCCGCCATAAATCTGTTGAAAAATAAGGAAAATATGAGCTACTTAATGGAGTTGGCATTTCATCTCCTTTATAGAAAAAATAAATTTACTTAGTCTGGATGGGCTTTCTATAGTTGTCGTGCGTGTCACAATCAAATGATGACGCTATATATGACATGTCGGGTTTTTCTAACTGACAATTCGGAACTGCCATATTTTTAAAGATATTACAAAATAATGTTTAAATAAATAATAATGTTCCACAACTCGTTTTGTGTAATAATAAAGATATTTGAAGAACAAACATGCGCGAGTGTGAAGGCAGCGCCGGGTCGCGCGCGCGTGCGCTGGGCCGCGCGGGGCCGGCGCCGGCGCAGCGTGACGTGACGCTCGCTGATAACCGTTCTAATGACATTGGCTTGTGCGAAGGTTATGGCACCGTCATATTTCGCGATGTGAAAGTATTAAATCATAGTTTTACCTCACTTTTCGAATAAGCTGACTTTGGACGTTATTGGGATCTATTCTATACAACTCGGAAAGTCTATAAATGTCGTCTACAACCGTTTTCAGGTGAAAACACAATTTTTTAAGAACATTTCTGAAGTGTTTCCTAATATACATCTCACACCACACAGTGAAAAAACTAAAAAACATAATTAACGAGTTGATTAGTTTTGGTTCAAATTACGTCTCCATAAACAATCTGTACAGCCGGCCAAGTAAATGTTCTACCGTTTTTCATGAAAGTAGCAAAAAACAATTTCACATTCCCTTGTAAGTGAAAATTAAAAAAAAAACGTTATTTAGGCCATTGGTCCTTAGTGTGGTAAAGGAATTTCTCTTCGGACTAGACGTACATGTGCCAGTTGTGAGCCGATAAAGCATGATGTAAAGAGATTTTTTTGTTTTGTTAATATGAGCCGCGACTCCAAGGCCGGGTGCGCGTGCGCCACAACAGCGCGATAAATATTGCAGAACAATGGTCACACGCCGAAACCGGCGCCGGCGACCATAACATGTCCAACTCGCGCATGCTCCTTCATTATTTACAAAAAAATCCGATTTGTTCTCATACTTTTACCAGTTTGGAACACTTCGTGAAGCCATGCTCTAGGACTCGATTTTTTTTTGTCTTCCATTCGAGTCGTCTAGAGTTTGTTAATCTACTTACATCTATTTAAAAAATACCGTGCATGTCTTATGACAACGCAACGCACAGCATAAACCACTAGAGCTGGGGATATTCGATATACATCGATGCATCGAAAACATCGATGTTTACAATGCGATACATCGAATCGATCCGATGTTTTGAAAAGCTATCGATATACTCGATGTATCGTTGTTTTTTCATAAAACATCGAATCGATGATAACCAGTTAATTTCACAAAAACTCAATGGTTTTGTATGTACTTACAGATTATGAAAGGAGTTAGATCTATTATTTTATGAAAAATTAAATCTAAACTTTAATAAAATAATGCCTTTGGCTCTTTTCAGAACCGTCATATACGAAAATTTTCACTCTGAAAAATTATCTGTTTTGAGATGTACGACTTTTCACATGACTAGGTACAGCTTTGTAATATAATCTTAGAAAAAGTATTCGATGTTTACATCCGATACATCGAAATACATCGATGTACAGTTCCGATTTATTGAATCGAAAAACATCGATGGTTTTTCAAAGAGGACACCCCTAACTAGAGCTAAAGACTTGAAATTTAGCAAACAAGAGGGGCACAAAAAGTTTTCTGCTCTCACGGAAAAGAACTAGCTAATCTAAGCTTTCATGTTGTGTGTTTTTTTTGTTACCTATTAGTTTAGAATTTCGTATTTTTATATGTCATTTTTTTTTCTTTCTTTCGATAGTGCATGATTTGTTTTGGACTTGTAAGTTCGGTTGCCTTCCGTGAAGTCGTCAAGCGGTCACAGCGGAAGACCAGCGTTGGCCTACACGGCCAACACTATGCTGAGCTGGGACCGCTTCGCGATTTCACAAAAACTTGTTTTTTTTTATTATTAAGTATTTGTTTAAATTGAATTACTAATATATTTTTGTGAAAAAGCGAATAAACATTTCTATTCCATTCTATTCTAATATTTATTCTTCCACAGGAGAAATGCCGTGCTGGTTAGTTCTAAAGACACTGTACTGTAGGACTTAGAATGTCGTCTACATATATGTACATACAAACAAGGCCGCAAGGGATAAAAATTAAAGTCCCTAAAATATTAACCAGAAAAATTGTCCCATCGTATATTCTTCTAACCACGTTGTTTGTTAGCCAATCTATTTCAGGCATATGACGCGAATCATAAGATAAAAGCCATTAGATCAAGCTATTTAACTAGTCTGCTTCTAGGTATATCAGCACAAACATACGTATGAGATAAGGTTAGGTAGAAACGTTATACGTTTACCTGGCCGTCAAGAGGCACGGCACGTTGCCGTTGCCCTCACCTCATTTCGCTATAAAACAATCACATTCACTTAAAGTAATAACAATGCAATTTAAAGAAGGTTAATGCATTTCCTATTTGAAGTGCTGTTACTTATATCAAAAGTAATTGAAAGCAGGAACACATAATTTGTTGTAATTTAATACCACGCGTGATGACGCACGAGGAATTCGCGACGTAAGTGGATTACTTTTGTTTGCCGACCGCATTTAATGATAATAACAAAGAGTTGCTGCTTGGTTTCCGCCACGTCGTGCAGTTTTGGAGTAGGACGGACCACTTCCCGTGGACGTCGCAACAGACTAAAAGGACTGTGGTAGGGGGCAGCAGAACTCTCTATTGCCAACAGCAAACTCCGGACTCCAGCAGGCGTGGAAAGCAACACTAAGGGTCTGTTTCACCATCCATTGATTAGTGTTAACTGACGGTTAAATGTGATGCCGTCTCCGTCTATTCGAACAAAACAAATAGAGACGGCATCACATTAAACAGTCAGTTAACACTAATCAATGGATGGTGAAACTGCCCCTAAGGGTCAGAATAAGAGACCGATCTGCAATCGGTGACTACGCTTCCTCTGGACAGAATGGTCAGTCAGATGGGACTTATAAGTGTGAACATGATTATTATCTGAACCTCGTATCTACTGGCGAAGGGGGTGATCATGACGTACCTACCACGCCCTTGGATCTGCCAACGGGTCAAATTGTTTACAATTACTCAACGCAAACGCGGCTATTTTGCATAACTTGACTTGCTTTTGTTTGGGGTTTATGGATGTAGGCAATGGATATAGGCCGTAATGTCTAACATGCTGACGTTCGCGATCGTCTTCGCCGTCTCTTTTTACCCTTGTCTTATATCGTGTGACAGAAAGAAATGGTAAAACGATGAACCAAGTGTGCTAGACAATAAGAGGCGGTTTCTTGTGTCTGGAACACAAAGAGTTAGAAAACTCCGCATGCTCCACACTCCTGCTGACCAGGATGACATAACGCACGGAGCGGATCGCAGTAATTGGCATAACATTGCGTCGCGCACGCGCTGTTTACCATCTGCGCTGCGCGGACGCCGTCCACTTTCACATTACTGGAATATCTTACGCTCTCTGCACTGAATTTTTCTAATATACAAACATCTTACTGTCCGATTCATAAAATTGGCACAAGCATACCTACTTAATAGCACAAGCTCATAGATAGATAGATAGAATCTTTATTCAAAACAGCATACAAAGCTCATACTCGTATATAGGTCGAAAATTCGGGATCCAGGTTCTTTTCATTTATAATATGATATTTATTTAGTTTACGTTGTACTTTTAAAGCTTTTGTCCATGCATATCTTCTCCAAAGCAATACGATTTGACAAAAAAAAACTCCGAGCCCTTAAATTGGTCGCCCAGTAACTAACTTTAAACTTTATATGTGTCAAATTTGCTGTAATGATTTTCTATAACATACATTATCAAGCTTTAATTCATAAAATAAATAAAAAACGCCGATAACGCATTTAAAGTCAAGTCAGAAATTCACAAAAACAATGTTGCATAAATTCTTCATAAACGCGCAAAAAAAAATGTGAATAAGGAACATAAAAGATCATTAAAACCCTTAAAACACTCAAATTATCTTCCATTTGTAATCACTTAATCCATTATTAACTTAATTAATGGAATTAAAGTCGTTAATTTGTAGTTTGTGCCCACACGCACGCTATCGATTTCACAATCGTCTCGTCGACTCTGAATTGAATGCATTTTTCTTAATTAACTGCTAATGGCCGTGTAAAATGCGTTATCTCCGCGAACGCTGACATTGACCGCGTCAGGACTTAATTAATTAATAACTTATTTTAGTCGCGAACTAAGGACTGGAGATTTACCGCCATTGTGTTGTGTGCGGACTAGGGCTTGCAATCCGGATAACCGGATATCCATATTATCCGGATATCCGCCCATTTTCAAATCCGGATAGGAAGCTCTTCATTATCCGGATAATTTGGATAATTCGAATATCTGATATTAAGCGCGCGCTCGCGCATTGTGAGAGGTTAGTGTAGTGTATGCATACACACAGATACATTTATTTTTGTATTAGGAAGGTTTACAAGCAATACTTATTAGTTAGGTTCATTCTTAACATCTTGTTTGGTAGTGGCGATGATGAATTTTTGGTAAATGTGTATGTAAGTAATGTATGTGTTTATTTTATAAATATTATTATATTTATGTATTTTTTCAATCTTCAATATATTTTTTACCTTACATTACACACACCTGCTTTGATCACCTTTTTCTTGATTCTATGTTAATAACATCGTCAGGTCGAATAAGAAGGTAGAAGAAGAGATCGCTTTTTAGCGATTAGATCCCTGTCTTCTCGTCTCCTACCCTACCTTTTAAGTTCTGATTTCATTTTATAATGAATGTTTTTTGGTGTTCAATACAATACGCTTTGTATTGTATTGTGTTATTTATTCTTATAATAGAGCAAGAGCCCGCAAGAGCCAGACCTTCGTTATAGTATCGTTATAATCCTTCGTTATAGTCCGACTACAGGACCAGAGCACGAAGCCTATTCCTTTGCAGCGAGGAGTCAGACAAGGAGATGTGATCTCTCCGAAACTGTTCACCGCTGGATTGGAAGATGATTTTAAGGTTCTGGACTGGAAAGGACGAGGCATTAACAATAATGGGGAGTACTTCACTCACCTTCGATTCGCCGACGATATTGTAGTCATGGCTGAGACTATGGAGGACCTCAGTGCTATGCTCGCTGACCTCAGCAGAGTTGTTTCCGACCGAGTTAGCTTAAAAATAAACATGGACAAGACGAAAGTCATGTCTAATGTTGTGCCAGCTCCCGTAATAGTCGGAGGCTCTGCGCTCGAAGTTGTTGACGACTATGTATACCTGGGACAAACGATCCAGTTAGGTAGGTCTAACTTCGAGAAAGAGACCACTCGTCGAATCCGACTCGGCTGGGCAGCATTCGGGAAGCTTTGCAGTGTCTTTTCGGCCAAATTACCGCAGTGTTTGAAGTCAAAAGTCTTTGACCAGTGTGTGTTGCCAGTGATGACATACGGATCTGAGACGTGGGCGCCAACGATGGGCCTCATTAGGAAGCTCAAAGTCGCTCAAAGGGCTATGGAGAGGTCTATGCTCGGGGTTTCTCTACGGGATAGAGTCAGAAATGATGATATCCGCAGTAGAACTAAGGTTACCGAAATAGCCCGAAGAATTGCGAAACTGAAGTGGCAGTGAGCGTGCTCGCAGGACTGATGGCCAATGGGGTTAGAAGGTTCTCGAATGTCGTCCGCGGAGCGGGAGATGAGCCGTCGGTAGGCCTCCAATAAGATGGAGCGACGACCTGGTTAAGATCGCTGAATTGCGTTGGATGCGGAAAGCACAAGACTGGTCTGAGTGGAGAGCCTTGGGCGAGGCCTAAGTCCAGCGGTGAACGTCTTTCGGCTGACATGATGAATCGAATCTACTCTCGATTCTGAGTATTTCTGAGCAAAGTGCTATCCGGTTTTCAGTTGTATTAAAATTAACACCTTGCATAAAAAAAAACTTTCAGCCTTTAAAATATAACGAAGGTCTGGCTGTCGTGGGCTCTTGGTCCGTAAGGCAAAATAACAACAAGCAGGAGACAGAGAAGTTATAAAGTGTTTTTAAGTTATTTCACTCATTAAAGTGACAAAATAATGATTTTTACGTGCGTATAAGACAATCAGTGATTAAGTTAATTAACACGATTCGTCGAATGAAACCAATTTAAAATTGTTTTTAGCGTTTTTTTAAATATTTGGAAAATTATTCAAATTATTCAAAATAACCGGATATCCGGATACTGAGATTTCAAATATCCGAAATATCCGGATAATAAAAAGTTACCGGATAGTGCAAGCCCTACTTGTACCTATATACTTACGCTCGTCACTGGCATGCCGCATTACCAACTCTATTAGGTACAGTCTCCATCAGATATTTCGGAGCGGCCAAGGTGGTCAAAAATATCGTTACATGAACTCTAATACTCGAATATTCGAAGGAGACTGTACAGTCAAGGGCATAAATATATGTACGTTTGGAAATAATTCCGATCCGCATTAGCGATCCCTTCAAATAGCGAACCTACTGTGTTAAAAATAAAGTGGTGTTAAATACTTGTGATGTATACATATCATTTAATAATATTGTAAATCTGTTTTAAAAAAAATATATACCTCGCTGAGTTTCTTGCGGGATTCTTCTCAGCAGAGGTTTTTCCGAACCGGTTGTAGATTTTTTTTGACATTCATAAGTGTTTGTTATAGCCTAAATTGAATAAAGATATTTTGACTTTGACTTTGACTTTGACTGTACGTTACTAAGGCGTCAAAAATATCTGTACACCTTATGTCACTAACCATAAGGTCGATGTATACATTTATATGATGCTTATGGCTGTATAGATCTTAATGCCCTCGACTGTATGTACACATTGTTCGAATTCCATCAAACATTTGTACACAACAATATAAGTATCTATTGATGACGTGTTTTTTTTTTACTCCTATGTAATTATGCTCCGTTCTTGCTTGCGATTGGCTCATTTAGTTATTTACTAATTAATCACAAACGTGACGCAAATTACACAGTTGTCAACCTAGCGATGCTACGGCTAACTAGTTTGCCACAGACACGCTCATTAAAAAATCCGAAAGGGATTTTACAGGACTGTTCAGTCAACGTTCAGTTTAAATACACATTAGCACTAAAAGCACCTTCTAGTCTAGGTACTCGTAACATCCAAAACATCCTTCCTTCTGATTGTGGCAACGTCTTAGATACTTGCGGTAAGCGGGAAGATAAATTCTTTAGGTCACTAGTCACGCAATTGACAACACGGATATGCCTCATAACTCCAATGAAATCCTTAAATCACAATAGAAAGTACCGATCATGATTTGTTTGGAAAGCGCCGGCGCTGACACGGCGCCTGCGCCGCTGACGCGCACCACCCATGAAATTTGAATTCGGAGTTATCAGGTCGAGAGTGGGTCGTTAGCGTGCCCACTGGGTCGGGCCTTCAGTCGAGAGTCATTCCAATAGCTTATTATATTTTAACTACACTCGAGAGCAAAAGTTTCGGGTCACTAACATTTACTTCAATATCTTGAAAACGAATAAAGCTATCGTATTGAAATAAATTGAACCTTATAGACAATTTAATAATCCTTCATTACACGTATAAAAACTTATTGGTTGACGTGAAGTAATGCCATTAAAAAAGTTATAAACAAAATGATCGCTTTTTTCTCAAATTAGAACTTCTAATTTTCGCAACTGTCTTTGCTTTTGTTTTTGTTCTGTCATAAAATGTGTTTATAAGAAGTGCTCCAAGTATCCAATAGTCATTATCAAAGTAGTAATTATGTCACTCACACCCGAGGAATGAACGAAAATCCTCACGCTGCTGGAAATTGGGACAAGTCAGCGAGAAACTGCAAGAATAGTCGGTGTATCGTTGTCTACAGTCCAGCATGTTCGCCAGCGGTTTCTAGAAACTGATTTGAACCTACGCAGACCAATAACAGGCAGACCCAGGTGTTTAACGGAACGGGAAGATCGATATCCAGTTAACACTATGCTGCGAAATCGATTTCTTACGGTAACAGCACTGACTCAACATTTTTTAGGGCTTGGTGGAAGCAACCCTAGTGCTTGGACTGTAAGACGGCGACTTGCTGAAGGTAATTTGAAACCATTTAGACCCGCAAATGGTCCGGAACTCGAGCGGCACCATCGTATAGCAAGACAAATTTATGCACGCGAAAATTCAGATTGGGCGATTGAAAATTGGTCAAATGTCACATTCTCGGACGAATCAAAATTTATGCTGTATAAAAACGACGGAAGGGCAAAGGTATACAAAAGACCAGGAGAATGATTAATGCAAGCCTGTATTGAAGAAAAGGTGGCATAAGGTGGTGGTTCGGTTCTCGTCTGGGCTGGAATTTCTGCGGGAAGCCGAACAGAGCTAGTACTGATCGAAAATGGTACTCTTAATGGCGTAAGATACGTGGATGAAATCCTTACCGACCACGTCGGTCCATTTATGGCAAGACTCGGTGAAAATGCTATCTTTATGCATGATAACGCCCATCCCCACACTGCTCTTGTAGTGGAAACCTACCTCGATGAGGTGAATATTCGTCCCATGGAGTGGCCAGCACGTAGCCCCGACCTTAACCCGATCGAGCACGCCTGGGACGAGCTCGGACGACGTGTGAGACAGCGAGATCCTCCTTCAATTGCGCTTCGTGACTTGAAACATGCTTTGGTAGAGGAATGGGAAAACATTCCCCAACAGTGTTTCAGAAACTTGGTGTACAGCATGGCGAATCGCATTGCAGTAGTGCAGACAGCACGTGGGGGTAATACCAAGTACTAAACTGCTTTAAAACTACTTGTAATTATAAAATCTTAAATGTTTTCAGTTTTGGTTTTGCAAGCAAATTGACGCCATTTTTAATTTGTCGTTTTAAACAAAATAAAACAAATGATCATTAATAAATGTTATGCATTTTATTTTAGTAACATTAAATTGTCTATAAGGTTCAATTTATTTCAATACGATAGCTTTATTCGTTTTCCAGATATTGAAGTAAATGTTAGTGACCCGAAACTTTTGCTCTCGAGTGTAGTCTTTGCCCGCGGGTGCCTGTTAAATTAAATTCCCATCAAATTCCTACAAAATACGCCATATTTGCGATCTTCTGTCCTACGTTGTACGAATATCACCCGTGCCAAAATTCCATGTCTCTAAGGTATACAATTGATTGACGTTTTTTTATCATACGTGTATCCAGATCCCGTAGGAATATTAGATTACCAACAAACAGCCTATGCGTTATTTTTGAGATGCAGCTATCACAGTCTAAATTTCATCGACATATGTCCAGCGGTTTTGGCGTGTGTGTACGTAAGTATTCTCGGATGATCTCGGTTGGAGGATCATTTCGTAAGTATTTATGTAAAAACAAGTAGATAGTTGTCTCAGGAACTAAGTCATCAACGTACCTACAACTACAAGATTTCTCTCATTGTCCCTTTGTATTAAAATATGCGGAGATTTCACTAGTCAAGTCAAATGTCTAAATTAACAATTGAAATCAAAGGGCGTATCTTTGATTTCTTTTCACTTAAGAACCTTTCAAAGACGTTGCCTATTAAGATAAACACACGCCACTTAACCTCTTCCGCAGTCTCATTTAAATTGCATCGTAAATGATCGTTAGCTTTAACTTCGCACCGTCAAGCAGCGGGAATGGGGTGTCCTAAGAAAAATCTTGGATCTGAGTCTGTATTTTCAAATCAAATTTGAATCTACGACCGCATTGGTTTTCCAATAAATTCCGGAATAACGTGATCCCGCGCGGAAGATGCAATTTCCACTTTCCGCCCGCGCCCGCATGCCGGAAGCCGCCGCAACCAACCATTTACACCAATTGAAGCATTTATAGCTATTGCTGTTTAACCCGGAGATAAATTACCCAAAAAATTACGCAACGTCGGCTTTTCAATTTGAATAGGGTTTTGTCAATCGTTTATTTTTGGTTACATTTTCACCGCGCGGACAATTGGGCATGCGTGACCATGGCTCCACCAATTTTCCGCTCGTCCGTTCTCAACGCTAGTGTTTTAACCTTCGATTAGCGTACTGAATGTCAGCGAGGGATTAGTTAGTTATTACTAGCTAATTGGGTTTACGAGCGAGCGAGCACAGGCCTCGTCCCGCCCGCCACGGTTGACCACCATCTCGTGCAAATTGACACATTTTAAATTCCGAGAAGCAGAAATAGCTGCGTGTGCAAACTGTGCGTGCGACATGTTCGAGTTCACCGATCAGCTCATGAGCCACTTCGCTAGTTGCAGCAATCAAAGCGTTGCACAATGGAACAATTTGTCGATTGATATCAATTAGCATGCTAGTTAGAATTTAAAACAGTTGCAAAACCGGTAGCGTTATAAATTTTTCACTTTTCAATAAGATTGCAATTAATCTTGTTCATTTAGTCCCCGACGTGACTACATCATTTCACTCTTTTGAAGAGTTCTTTAGACTAGCGATTATCGTAGATGTAATCAGGTTGCAAGTAGTTTCGTCCTACCCACTTACGTGTACAACAATCGCCTTGTTTCGAAGAGGTCGTGCCCTGTAAAGACACGCTTGAGGCAGCCGGGGCTCCCGTGAAAGTGAAATCTTAGATCAGAACACTGTCACGTTGATGGTGACCCGCTGCCCACGCCATGCCACGCCAATCACCGCTTTCAGCTGCCACTCGACTCGCAGCCATTCATTGGACATCCAGTTGTGACAGCCAGAATAATATGACAATAGGCAGATGCTTGGGATTGCAAGTTCATTCCACTTAACATGGCGCGGCTGTCATTTAAATAATTTAGAAATTTAGCATTCTATTTACGCGCATCGTAATCAGAGGCGGTAGGTGGCGCAGTTAACGAGCTTGACTTTGTAACGGCGGTCATCACGCCTGTGGCTGTGGCGCCTGTGGCACCGTGGAAACCTTGAGGTTGATATACTAGGTGCAACGAGATCAAAAATAGAGGTATCCGCCAAACCCCGTGTTATGCTGAGTGGGTGCAAAGTTAATAATTAAGTAAAATAATAGTAACTGTGATGTCGATTGAATGATGATGCTTGAGACGTTTACGCGGCTTTATCACGGCTAATATCTATATTGTAACTTATATGATAGCTTTTCTGCCAAGTAAAAATAGTTATTTATGATACAAGTGCGGAAAGTAGGCAATTCCCAACGAGTGGCGGAGAACTTGAAACACGAGCGAAGCGAGTGTTTGAGCCGGCACGAGTTGGGAATTTCCTACTTTTGACACGTATATCATACAACGTTTTACAATGCATTAAGCGAGGAAAAAAATCGAGGCAGTGACTACATCATTTATTTGCCATACTCCTTTTACTACCGTAGCAGGCAGTAGATATACATACCGATATGCACGCCAAACCAAAATCGTTAACGTATACACTTTATTAAACCATCTTTCATAACGATCATTGACTCAGAAGATTAGAACAGCTACAGCTACTAATGATAGGTAAAGGAGACTTTGTTTTAGTATCGTGATTTTTTATGATTAATTATTAGCCCTTTTTGCTTGACATTTTCCACACTTATATTGGCTAGTCCTTATCTCCTGCACGCTCCTATAATGCTAAATATCAGTGCAACCCGTGAATAAATCCGTGTAATAGTTAATTATCATCAAGTATATGTATTATGTATCTAATCTACCAGCTGTTAACAAAAAGTTACCGTAAATCCGAGATTTTTTTAGCTTTGGAACTGTAAATTAATCAAAATTGGTTCACTAATTCTAATAGATAAAGCAAATAAATAAGAATAAGACATACCGGTAGATGTTATAATATCCATGTGTGTAGAAGTAGATTATTCTATCAATTTAAGATGTTTATTAACTTAGTTATGTATATTATAGTTCACGTATTTTGTTCAGCGTTGAGTTTGTCACTGACAATATGTACTTCGTGAAGGACGTAAGGCGGCGTAAAGTCAGATATAAATTCATCATTTAAACTCTTCATTTTAATTTACTCATCAAAAATTAATTAACCGGACTGAACTTATGGACATTACTTTGGCGGGGTTTCATGACAGGCGCGAACGGGTAACCATGATTGGTTCGTGCTACGTCGTGCGCGCGCACTGGAAGCTCATTGGTTAACTTTCAAGTGCGCGCGCTTGACGTCGCACGGTCCGAATTGGACTCAAGAATTTATTTCCTTTTTTTTCATAACTTTAGACGGAATTAAAATACGAGTTTACATGAAAAAAAATAATTAACGTTCTCTTTTCTGTCGCGATTAATCTGTATTATCTTATCAGTAAATATTCAGTTGGTTGCATCAAACGTTTTCTTATTTGTTCAAAGCCTAACTATAACGACTCTTTAGACTTATTTTTTAACAATAGTTTGGACATAATTTGGCAATTTAAAAAGTTACTTTACCGCACAAGTGCGGTAAGTAAAATCCATACAACTTTACGGCACACTTGTGGATGCGTGCAGGAATCACTAATTTTCTATGGATATGTTGACCCACGTCAAGAGGCACTTTCCGAGCACGTGCATTGTAAAAGTATTTGAAAGTATTTACTCTCGAAATTGATGTCTAAATTGTTCGTGACCAGTAGCGGAGATAGTAATTTGTACCAAGGACGCAGAAGCCAGAAGTGGTGCGGCGTGTTTTAAATTCGGTTTGTTTTTACTCTCGCTATCGGCGCGCGCGCCACGGTCAAGGCGATCGATGCCCGATGCGCGCGCGGCTCCATTGCGTCTCGTATACCAAACTTATACATTTAAAAGTTAGGTATTGAGCGCGCGTCATTTCAATGACTTATGACTAATACAACTTCACTTGTTATTATTCCCAGTGGAAGTTTTCTTAGCAAAGGTGTAAAATTGACTTCGAAGGGCATTTGCTGTATTTTCTGTGTTCTCATCTCACACATGTCATCGGTATGGAATACTTTGCTAAGGACTCAGGAAAAAGCTCAGGCGTTTACTTTGCTGGTACTATCTTATTTATCAACACCATGCGGGTGAAAAGAATCTGTCGGTACAATAATAGATACCTCAACCAGTGCAAGAAGACAAGCAACCAAACATAAATACATGGTCGATTTTGTAAACAATACTGTTTTCGTGATTATATATTTTAGGAACATTTGGAATATGTTGATATTTTAGAAGAAAAATTAAAAAAAACCTTAAAACCTCGTCACATCAAGAAGTCAAATGAGAAGCGGTAATTACTCCACTGACAAGAGTGCAACTCTTAAATGTTGATAATGCTAATGAACAATGAGAAGAAAACATGAATGTAAAGTTTTAGCGAAATCCTAAAAACTCCTATCAGTATAAGCAGTGGACACACGCGCGGTCTAGCCGCGACCGCGACGTCCCCGCTCTCACGATCCGTAGACTCGCGGATTCATGTCGAATTAGTTATGTCTCAATATCAATGCTTTATTCTAAAACACAATTCTGCTTCTTATCTTAAAACAGCTTCGTTTTTCACTGACCTCAGCAGCTTTGTAATGGTTATGATAATGAATCGAGAGCGAGTTGAGTTTGGTCTAGTTTTGTATAGTTTGCTCTTTCTTTGACCTAGAAAAATATTTTTAGTTTATTTATCAGAAATATTTTAGAATTTAAGTTAAAGCAATTTATTGAATCAGGCGTTACTTTGCGGAGGTCCATATCAATGAACTAAAATAACTTAACTTTAAGTTCGCGGGTGAGCAAGGAAATTATTTTAGTTCATTAAGTTAAAGCTAAAAAAATACAAATAGTGGTAGCATATTACATACGTCTTGTCCGAGTTACTAAGTGCTCGTTATTAGTTATATTACAGATAAAACTTGAATGTGTAATTCTAAACATTTTTTTTTTTCTAAGTATAATAATTAATTCCTTGTTCGTTCCTGCTTCGGCCGTCCATTAGCTATATACGGGTACGGCGCCGCGGGCTCGCCTTGCGGTGTGCGCGCGCGCAGCCGCAACTTTTATTAGCGGCGCGACGCGGAAACCGAGGAAAAACGAGGAAACCGTGCTTGGACTCTTGTGGTTTCTACGCACTATCAACATTAGAAAGCTGGGAAGTCAAAGTCCTTCCAATGTATCAGTGACCATTGGAAATCTTGACAGTCAAAAGTGTATCTCATGTCCAAATAGTTTTCGAAAACCTACCACAATATGGTAATTGTTGCACCCACGGACTTCAGTAATGTCAAAGTCTGACAGAGAAATTCTGACCGAAATAAAGCCATGTTAAGTACTTCGGATTATTTTGATTTTTGATGAGCTTCATATTTAGCTCATACCTATAGGTATGTGTGCTGATATGTGCGGGTTGTGGGTACTTATGTTTCACATTAAGTAAACTGAATATCTTGCTTATGTTATTTACATAGGTATGACCGCAGCCTTAGATGCCTAAGCATTCTAAAATCATGCAACGATCTATCCGAAGATGTCACTCATTTACTAAGGCCTGTTGCCTTAAAAAGTGACATGTAAAAGAGCCCTTTGAGGCTACTTACAAATGAACGTTTTGGTATTGAGTGATCCAGCTTCCAGCTGCGACACTACCGGAGAAAGCCGGCTTCATCTAGCCCGATGCCCGATCATTTGCGATTTGCATCGGCCGGGTCGCTGCACGCTGCACGCCGCCCCGCCTTCTCCTTGCTGTTGCAACATTGTTCGTTGCCTTTGTGATTCACCGCAAAAGTCTGAAATTAGCAGTGGCATGGCGTCGTAATAACTCGACTCCCACCGCGTTGCCTAAATTTTTACTTTAATTGTGCTGAATTGTTGACTTTAGTGATGACTAGCATGACAAGTCTAAATTGTGTCTGAAGACGCAGCTACCTATTCACGTTTCTCATTCTCCGGATTACTTGTCTAGATTTTAGATCAACTTATCTTACTTCTTGAAATATAATTTCATAGCTCTTGTACATACCTACAAAAACACCAAAGCCAGACTTTTTTGTCTTCAGCCCCATTTACGAGAACTTGCATGTGAGTTGCATTACATTGCAGACTATTGAGGGACAATGAATTCAGTTGATCAAACAAATACCGCAATATAATGAAACTTGCATGCAAGTTCTCGCATTGCCTGAATGGGGCTTTATTTAGTAGTCACTAAAGTCAGTTAGTGTGTCACACAATGACACTGTTGTACATAGTTTTTAACAGTTTCCTAATGTCTATAATGTGTACAACAATACAAATAGTAAACTGATAATAAAGTATTATGCAGTTTCAATGTTAAAACAATAGGCTATAAAAACAACTCTACATTATCTTATTACAGCGCAGGGATGTGCGACTTCGTGCATGTCAAATATGGTAATTGATAAGTCAAACACGAATGCTAACATAATGCTTATTTCTTTTCCAGTTCATTGTTAGCTGAGGATGAGCTCAACACTTTAACTTGCCTGCGCCGGTAAGTGCCTTAATTTAATCCAAGCCTTCAACGATATAAAGAAAGCGTCGCTTTTCACCCTGGACTGACTACAGACAGATAGAAACCCATGAGTCGCGGTGGCCAATAGACATTAGAAACCATTACAGCTCTCGATTAACTTTTACTGCAAATAACTAGGTATTTGCAGCTGTCGTTTTTCAAAGGCTTTAGCTCGACTTTTCTCACATAAAGAAAGGTGCGATAATGGTTGATAAATCGAGTTGACACCGGGGAAGCGTCTCAACCACTTAGTCGTTCAGTATCATGAGAAAACAGTTTTTATACCTTTGATAACCTTGTTTCCTAGTTACAGGGTAGGTAATTGATATTGAAATTATATAATGCTACCTATAACATCATTTTAAATTTCAACAGAATTTATTTTAATAAAATTTTGCTTCGTGATAAGTGTTTTACAACTGTCTTCGTCTCTTAAGAAAGATCTTTGCGTACATGTTTTGCATATATCGCCATATTGCGATTTCAGAGGAACAGATAGATTTGCAATGCCAACTAGATGCGATGTTTGTGCTGTTTTAAACTTGATGCTACTCGTATGATAAAAGTTACAACAAATATGGATTAAGGATACAAACACCGGGACTGCCGTTCCATTGCTAGTTTAATCACCCGGTTTAACGACTCCAGAGCTTAATAAGGATGTCTATGTAACTGACCTAACGTACGTAACCGAATCGGATCAGGTTACGGAACTTCGTTGCGGCGCTGCATAGCGGCACAGACGTACGTTACGAGCATTGCACGCGTCCTGAATAGAGTTCCGGTTCGGATGGCGCCGGATGGTGCCGGAAGATTTATACCCGACCACCAACGATGACACTAAGGAAGATTAATTCAAGGATAGCTGACAATATATAAGGATTATCTTCAAACCCAGGAACTCGTTTGGAGCGCCACGATTGTGGATCTACCTGATGGAATGTTATTTATGGGCGAGAGAAATGATTGCGCTCCTGCAGTGTACGATGCTTTTAAATCCGATCTGCGTTGACGTTCTTTCGTATTAAATCGCATTTCTACCAGTAACGAAGTGTAAGAATGTCTTTCCTCACTACCTCTGCTTCCACTGATAATAACAATAACAACAACGGACAAAGAACGAGAGCGTATCTTATCCATGAATCTTCAATAAACTTTTACCTAAAACAAAGTGTATGAGTAAAGGAGCATTTAAAACCAAAGTCAAAGCGTATTTGATAGATGATTTCCTTGAAGAAAATAATTAATTATCATAAAACTAAGTTATATAATAAACTACATGATGTAACTGAATTAATAGCAGGTACCTATTGTTGAATGTTATAGGGTGTAGGTAGTGGTGGTATGAGTATAGGTATAGAAACATAATGTTACTTTATTAATATACTTAAAAACATAACAAAAGATACAACAATATGATAGGAAACAAAATAAATAAAAACTACATAAATATACCTAACTATAAAAAGAAAACAATCTAAGAGGCCCTCCTGCGGCATAGACCCCAGCACACTGGCGGCATTACCTCTCTGTACAGTCAGAGAAATTCGCTGAGAGAGGTAAGCGCCAGCTCTGGGGTCTCCTGAGGTCTCTATCAGCCGGGACGACAAGGCCCCATGAAGGCCCTCATATCAGCATATTTTAAGGAGTGTAGTATTCGCCAACAAACTGTTTTGCAGTTTGGCGAAGTATTTGTCATAAATTTAATGTATTTTTTTTGTTGAGATAAATAAAAAAAATAGTCAAAATTACAAAATTATTTTAAAATGAATACAGTTACCTACTAAAATCAATTTAATCTATCGTATCCCACTAACATGCCAGTTATGCATAATAAATTATTGCTGACGGAGCGACAACTTTGGTCTTCACAGCACTTTTCGACTCGAAAAGACGTCGAAAAGTAATCGAGTCGAAAATATTAATAGAAGTTCGAGTCGAAAAGTATTCGAAGGTCGAAAATGTCGCCTTTAAGATCGATTCGATTAAGAAGATGTTGACTAAGATTAGGCCAACCCATGAAGCCCTGCAAAAGAGCACATATAATAACAATTTGCTTTGCTAGCAATAACACACAAATAATACTGTATTGAAAACACGAATTATTATATTAAAAAAATATTGTATATGTAATTTACAATTTGTCTACCACTGTTTGTTTATTTGATCGGGATGTAGGTCACTGTCGGAACTAGGCTGTTGCTGGTATTCTAGGCGTTAGCCAGCACCTGCGCGCGCGCGCAGTTTCCTCACAGTACGTGACTCGTCGCGTCGCCCGCGCTTGGTCATGCTCCACTCCGGCGCACGTCCGTATTGCCCGTCTGTTACGCTACCGACACCAGAAACTCTTATGAGCACCGCTTTTTTGCCAGCTTATTTCATAACAATAAATTTGAATGCCCGAAATTGGAAACTCGATGTGATTGCGCATCGTTAAATATTATGAGAATGTCTCTTTCACACGATTGTTGCGTTTCACGATCATTAAGTGCATTAATATGGATGGACGTACAATACTGCGGTTTAAATTAACGAGAGTATAGGGTTGGCTAATTCGCAGTTAATACTATCTAACCATCATCCATCAATCAATACAAAAAAATATACACTAATTGTAGGTACGTTATCCACCGTGCGAGGCCAAAACGCAATTGACATTGAACCTTTAGTTAGATGGCAAAGGAATTCCTCAGTCGACTATACATTTACATTACAAGGTCTCGTATGTATAAATAACCATTACCCTGGCCTGAGCTGGCTGGCTGACTGATAGACAACGCACAGCCTAAACTATTCGAGCTAATAAAAAAAATACGGGTATAATTAAAAATAATCAAGGTCATGAAGGTCCAATTGAACTCTGGACAGCATCCGCACCGGGCCTGGTCGGGCAGCCCTGCTCTTAATCAAACGACTCCACATTGACCAGTCACGATGACCAGGGGCTCATGAAACCGCAGCGTCACCTGACATAGGAGCTAACAAGGGCGCGTCCGAGAGTCCAGCAGATGAGCGTGTGACGTAACGTTCCGCTTTCCGCACTAATTGCGCTACGACTGCCGAATTTAATTACGAGCGCACTTTCACGAGGCCGCACGCGCCGCTGGGGTGGGATCCTAGGAACCTCGTCCGCGAAGTTGTCACTCGCACGAAGCAGCAGTACCACTACCATGAGTTTACAGTGACCGTACTCGATAGCGACGGCGTAAATTATTTGCAGAGGCGCTGTACCATCAGCCAAATAAGTGGTCTATCAATTTTTGAACAAATTCCTATCAAATCAATATAAGTCGAACTTTCAAAGTGACAGACACGTCTATTGGCATTATTGTTTATGACGTGCAAACGATTATCAACTTTAGGGTGGTAGAGCACATATTTTGGCTGATGGTACAATTCTCCATACAAATAATTTACGCCGTCGCTATCGAGTACGGTCACTGTAAACTCATGGTAGTAGTACAGGTAAAACAGTGGTTGTATTATCTTCCTGGTCGCCAGACAATATTAAATATCTTGACCCGTTTGCAAGTAGGCAAAAGAAAGAAAAAATGAACGGCACAACAAGTCACTACAGACCCTACCTCTACATCTCTCATTCTCACATCGGTCTGACATCGGTGCCAGGAGGGCGCAAGGGGATGACATAGACACGATTAACAAAGAACAAACCCTATTATGAGATAACGCATGATTGGCCCCTTAGATGCAAATACAAGACACAATGCACCCCTCGGACTGGAAATAATCCTGTAGGCACCTACGGAGATGGAAGTGCAGAATATGTAGCCCGCCTGTGATAGCCGCGAGGCGCTAAGTTTAATTGCTTACTATTGATTGCATGGAGAGAGAGTGGCGGAGTGGTGGTGGAGTGGAGTTTTGTGAGAGTGGCGGGAAACCGGTGGATGCAAGTGGCGAGTTGTCGTTCATTGTGGCGTTCTAAGGGTGAGGCCTTTGTCCAGCAGTGGACGTCTTCTGGCTGATGATGATGATGATGATGACGATGATTGTATGGAATTCATTTATCGCTGTCCCGCGGTAACAATGCAATTTTCCGGTATAAGACTATCCTGTCCTACCCCGGAGCTCAAATTATCTATGTACCGAATTTCATCTTAATTCGTTCAGCGGTTTAGACGTGATGGGTAACAAAACAAACAAACAAAGAAGCAAACAAACAGTCTTACAAACTTTCGCATTTATAATATTAGTGGGATTAAAATATCTCGTATATTCTATGTTTGCACGTCAGGAAATATAATTATATTTACCTATATATGAAGCATGGCGATAGTAAAGTGTAAGAGCGCACTCATTTGTCTAGAAGTTAATTTATGATAGGAAAATAAGAAAGTTGCAGGAAAGCATGCAATTATCTGATACGAAAATGAGCGAG